>NC_056735.1:677704238-677751738 GCF_019279795.1 Protopterus annectens
TTGCACTGCCACATAGTATTTTTTAATCAATAGTAAAATGTAGCACAGCTAAAACTCCCAATGTATTAAAAATGATTATGATCAGATGTCTGAGGACAGTCCTTTATTATCTGTTATTGAAATGGACCTCAAGATTCCCTTTCACAGCATTTTTTTAAAAAACATTACAATCTGTTTATGATCCAGACTCACTCATAATTCTTCATATTATACATTCACATTTTAATTAGATCTAAAGTATGTATGAAAATGTGGATTAATGTAAATCAAAAATGTGCAACACTAATTGCTGGATTAAGTACTGTATCATCGGTGGCATATAGACAGTAATTATAAGAGGGTCCCAAATTTACAGAAAAGCCCTTAGATATATTTATTTATTATATTTATTTATTTATTATATTTATTTATTTATTTCATTCTTTTTGCTCCTGCCATCAAAGACTATCAGGCTTCGCCATCTACTCACCCAATTTGCCCTAACATTTCCCTGGGAGACAAAGCTCTACAACTCACTCAGTCCTCCTAGCAGCAAGGGTTGAGCAGAATAGGGTGGTATCTTCCCCTGTTTCAAGGAGTGGGGGGTTTACTTGTTTTTAGTTCTATCTCAGATAACCTGCTGTAGGGTCTGGTGGGTAATGGGCATCAGCAAGGGTGTGCCACTCACTTTCACAAGTGAAGTAACCCTTCAAGAAGATGCTACCTGTTTTGAAGCCAGTGCTTCCATGAGGTCTGTAGTCTCCACTGGCGATTCTACCATGGGAACATGCACACTAAACCTGCACCCTAACTTCTTCTCCTGAAGAGAGGTTAGACAACTAAGCCACATTATTCCTGCTTTCCCTCTATCCATCTCCAACAGGTGTGTGAAACACTAAATGCACTTGCTTTGCTTGGGTCATAATGGGAGATGAAACATTACAACAGAGAATAAAAATGACATAATAAATTGCAGTCAAGCTGAGACATAAAAAAGTATTGATGAAAATCATGAACTAGGCTGTCCAGAAACCTTTAGATGGCTTACAGCTTGTGAGGTGCACTACACCCACCATATGTCAACAGGGAGTACGTCATAAATACAGTTGGTTAGTGAGTGAAAGCATTTCTACATATGTAAAAAGGGGATTGACTGACCCTGCCTGACTTCCATTCACTAAGATTGGTCTCTAGCGTAGGGTCACAGAATTCTGCACTTGCTCCCCTTTGGTATATGTGTCAGGCTAACTGAATTTCAGAAGGGCTATTCATGGATGCAGGACAGGTTTAACAGACTTACTCAGGATATATTAGAAGGGAATGAGAAAAGTGAAAAAGCCTGTGATTGTAATGAGAAGTACTAATTTTGAGACTGTTGGTACTGTCTTTCATTGTCACCCACCTTGTGTGTTGCATTTTATTACAATGCTCTATTATATTGCAGCAATTCTAACATGAGACAGAAGATAATTGAAAAGAAACCAGTAAAGGTATTTAAGGTGACATGTAGGACATAAGGCAAGGAGAAGCTATGGAACACTCATTAAAAGAAACCTCCCAGTGACAAATGAAGAATTATTTGACAGTGATCCTTTCTGTGGGCATTAATAAATCACAGAAGGTTAAATAAATGAAAACTTTCTCAAATAAATTAGAGTTACCTAAATCACTGACGAAATAAACTAAGGAGTATCTAAGGAACTGTGCATAAATTCCACTCAGATTATGAAAGTATCTTACCATTTTGTGATAAAACTTATTCCACCATTTGAAACTCCAAAGCAAGAAGGCAAAACATTTCAGCATCTCACCAGTTATCTTTTTTAAATTAGAAACAGAAAGGAGAATTAACAATCTAATATTAAATCATGGAACAGCCTCGTTAACTAGGAATGGAAAAAAGTAAAAAGGCTCCAGGGCAGGTGGACAATTGACTATATTTTGTAGGAAACACAGGGAATCGTAAGGCACAGAACAGACTGAAATATTTGTGGACATATAGAGAAAGTACAACAGCATTGGCTGAAGTGTGGAGTAATATTGTTCGGATTTAAAAACATGTCAAGACGGCATAGATTTGTAATATACTCTCAACCACCAATCAATAAATATAAAGAAAGCTTTGTACAAGTCACCTTTTAATAATCAACACAGTGCAAGATCTTAAGGAGATTGTCTTTCCATTTCACTAGGTACTACATTTCTACTATGTATGCACAATCAGTACAGGACAGCAATGTAAATGATTTTCTCAGTGATCACTATCCATTTCCACTGCTGTAATGATTTTCCATTTACAAATGACAGCTTTACAGTATTCACTAAAGCCATTGTAATATTCCCATCATATGAGTAAAACAAACATTTATTGAAGGGAACTCACTAATTTTACATCATTTTTAAATTTTTCTTATTGTTTTACAATATTTCAATTCATTTTTCTTATTTTTAAAAGTCTGTGGCAAATTAGGCCTATTTACATTTATCTTTTTGAACTGCAGCAATACTCAAATATGTATAGCCAGTTATGAACTTAAATCCTTCTCAACTACTCATGAATGTGGCCTTCACATGATGACTGTGTGAAAAGCATCAGAGTCTGCAACAGGCCTCAACTGTCCCCAGCATGCCTTTGGAATGGGAAGATAGCCTTACTTATGCTCAAAGTTGAATATGTTTAGAAAAAGCAAAATGGAGCCATATGCATGTGAGTTTGCACAACCATGAAGTATAATCCCTCCCCATCTAACATCATTTGGCACACCGTATTACCACAAAGCACTCAAAATTTACTAAAAGCTAATGCTCAAACAATTAGGAATATTTATTTCTGTGAAAATATCCCCCCAAAAAGAAAAAGAAAAATATTAATGTTGCTGCTGTACTGAATGAGACGTGTAAATGACATTCAGGTTTAATACTCTAAAAAGATAGCTAAGGGAATGCACAGCAGCTGTAGCAATTGTAAACTATATAACAAATGATGACAGCAAAATTACTTTTATCCACCATATAAATTAAAAGTGAATGTATTCTTTTTAAAAAAACACGCAGGTGACAAAGCATTTTTGAACAAATCAAACGTGCTAGTAATAACAATCTATGGTCTAATACCCCTACTGATTAACTGGATTTGGCTAGGATGATGTCACACTCCAGAGTGAATGGTTCTAAACCTATGAAACACAGTCTGGCTTATAGTGTCTTCATTCTGGTTCTGGCAGTTTGAATGATGGCAGCACTTGTGAAGGCACAAGGCCGGACTCTGATTTGGTCATATAAAATGACCAAAATGATGGTCTACCTCCTTAATGAGTCATACCTGGATAAGACCCAGGCATGCATATGAGGAAGTGAGTGGAAAAAGATAGCCATCTGGCAGAAGATGGGTGGACAACTATCATCTCTGACAGGAATCACCTGATCTGGCCAGCAATGCTACCATAGGTACAATGACCTCAAGAAGCTTATGTCTGACCAGATAGCTGAGTGGGTTGACCAGGTAGTGGCAAGAAGGCCATACAACTATAGTAAGTATAGCTTTTGTTTCTCATTGTTTTGGTCATATTAAATATATGCTTAAAAATAAATTGTAAGAATGTTGCATAATTGAAGGTATTTGCTAGAAAAATATGTGTAACTGCAAATATGTATCTGGAATGTTATTATAATAATGCAAAAGAAAGCATAAAGTGCAATATATTGAATGTTTATGTGATAATATAATTGTCATTATAAATTCAAATGCAATATATGTATGAGTAAAATAATATATCTAAGTCTGCATATATATGGCTGTAAATTACAGATACACATCTGCATGAGTACACTTAAAATAATTTTTTCATGTACATAAATGCATGTTTTTATACCAAACATATTTGTATTTCCACATAATTTCATTTAGTATTGCATTACTTTTGGTAGCAGTTAAAGTGCATGCAAGTAAAAAAAGAATTTTATTTGTGCAGGCCAGAAAATCATATATTCAACAATATTAACTGCATGTATAAGATGGCGGTCTCAGTCCTGTAACACACCCTAGTCAGAGTGGAAGTTGGGGAAAAGGGATGGAGGTTGCAGTGTCAAGTGAATGACTTGCACATACTTTAGTGAGGAATGATTAGTTGCATTACTTGTGTAAACATTTTTATACCATCCACTTATATGTTTACAGTTAGTAGCAGAAATCTTATCAAAGCACACACTATTGTACCAAAGTATATGTACAGATAAGGAACAGAAGACTTCCTTGAATAGTTACATTTTTCTGTGTGTGTGTGTGTGTGTGTGTGTGTGTGTGTGTGTGTGTGTGTGTGTGTGTGTGCGTGCGTGCGTGCGTGCGTGTGTGCGTGTGTGCGTGTGTGTGTGTGTGTGTGTGTGTGTGTGTGTGTGTGTACTCCTTCTGCCTGACTGTTGCATTCAGAGCATAACATTTTAAAACATCATTCCACCAAACAGACAAACTGTTCACACCTATAAAAGTATAACAATTTATTTATAACTTGCAGTATAAAGGGAAAATTGACACAGGGAGAGAATTCAGTTAGTAATGAATATTTAACAATTGCATATGAAGCGGGTACAACAGTGAATGAAATGCCTTGCATATTAGTACTTATATCAGTACTGTTAAGTAAAATAGAGGTGAACTACAGGTAAACAGCAATTGCCTTATGTCTTCTCTTTCTTGATGATAACATCAATTATATTAGGCATATGTAGACTGGTTGTAGCAGCTGGTAAACATGAGCAAAGTAGTAAACAGTATTCTGTGTTCAACTGATTCCATTATATATAAAAAATAATTTATAAAGGATGGTAACTCAAGCAGTACAATGAATTCAGTATATTACTGCAACCGCAAGTAAAAGTTATGTCAATATATAAGTGCAGTATTCTGTCTTTAAATGATTTCATTAATGTATGTAAAGAAATACATTTTAAAGGATGCTAAATGAAGCATTATAGTGCATTCAGTACATTAATGCAACCAAATGTAAAATACAGGCCAATGTAAAATTGCAGTATTCTGTCTTTAGTTGATTTTATAAGATGTAAATATTTATAAACAGTGGTTTTGGTACAATATTGCAAGCAAATGCATGATGCACAAATATGATAATTTATGTTAATATACAGTGGACTGCATCTTGTAAACACCAGCAAATGTGATAGCAATGCACTCTTTCATCCCAAGTATGCATAAGGATGTCTCATATCATTCTTCCCATGTACACATAAGCACTTCCCAAATCAGTAGTCCCATGTATACCTAAGCACTTTCTGTGCATTCAGTTTTACTTTAATAAAGATTTATAAAATAAAATAGTTTTAAAGTAGTACATTTTATGCTGTGTGACATTATGTGTGAATTTATTGTGTGCATTTTCTCTTTTGTTCCCCCTTTTTCTCTGTTTTTCTTATTTTAATTATGCATTCCTTTGGAGTCTACTTTGGTCAAAAACACATTTGGTCGAAATTCATTTGACTAAGCACACTTCACTGAAAGCTCACTTCACTGAAAACTCATTTGGTTGAAATTCATTTTGTTTAAAGTTATATATGGCCTTTTTCCCACTGTAGTGCCATCCTGGAGTTAGAATATAAAGTAAGGGGGGGGGGTGTGGGAGGGCCACACATAGATATATATATTAACAAGTGCAATGAACAACTCTTTCCACAAGACAATATACACTCTGCCCCCCACACCCCCCTTACTTTATATTCTAACTCCAGGATCGCACTACAGTGGAGAAAAGGCCACATATTACTTTCGATGAAATGAGTTTTGACCAAATGAGTTTTCAGTGGAGTGAGCTTTCAGTGAAGTGTGCTTAGTGAAGTCAGTTTCGACCAAATGTGTTTTTGACCAAACAAAGTAGACCCATTCCTTTGTCCTTTTTTATTTTCTTTCTCTTCCATCTGTGTTCATTTTTTTACAGATCCAAATTCCTCAGGAGCAGCTCAGGTGTGTACATCCCAGGTTAGGGAATGTTCTCCCTCTCCCCTTCCAGGGATGTCCTTGGAGGGTTGGGGCAGTGGCACCAGTCCTATAGGACCTCTGGAATTTGGCAGCCTAGCAAGCCTCACTGAACAGGCTCTGGGGCTTGGTTGAGGACGTGTTGGAGCAGGTCATGGACAGACAATTGAAGCCTCTCAGCTGGTTTACGGCTGATAATTACTGTGTTTTGTGATGCAGGACAAAGATTTTCTAGAATCTGTAATACCAGAGATTCCTTCTATCAGCCATGGCTTGTGATATTTCAACAAAGTGGTATGTAAATACATTCTTTCAATTTGTAAGAGAGAGAGAGGGTAATAGATGGTTAAGAAGAACTTGACAGGATACATGACTGTACACTAAGTAAACACTTCATATAGGTAATATAAGTCATATGTGTGTTTCTACAACATCCAGAATTTGAGAATGGATGGGCACAGAACCTGGGCAGGATATGCTCACATAGTGGCAGGCACTGTCATTGTACTAATGCAGTGGTATGACAGCTGCCACCTCTTCTCTATTCTACACTAACTATGGGTGTTTAAATTGATGCATCAAAGAAATATATTATAGGTTCATAGGTTCATAGGTTCATACTAGGCTATCTGCCCTAGGGCATTTATAAGCCTAGCCAGAGTGTGTTTGGCTTTCGCCACCCATTTTAAATTAATTTTGCTATGCCCTTTTTTGAGGTTAGTATACTGTGCCTCTGTCTAACAGTGACACAGAAGTGATACCCGGGGTAAACCTACTATCTCCCATCCACTCATCAAGATTCCTCTTGAAGAGAGTCAATGAGGGACTCTGCCTAACCTGGACTGGGATTTTATTCCAGAGTGAAGGGAGCCTCTGGGTTATGAATCTGTCCCTCCAGCATGTCCTATTTATTTCAGTGCTGAGGTTCAAGTCTCTCGAGTGCGTAGCTCGATGGGATTTGGATTTTTTGAGGTGCAGCATGTCCATTAATTCCAGGTTGGACATGGCTTTATACATCAGGCACAGATCGCCTCTGAGCAGGCGGTATGCCACTGAGTAGAGCTGGAGTTTCTTTAACTGGGCAGCATATGGCATCTGTTTAAGCCCTTTGATCCTCTTGGTGAGGTACTTTTGGGGTCTTTCCAGTTGCTGCAGGTGTCTGGTAAGGTACATCCCAAAAGGGGCATTGTGCTCAATTATGGGCCTGATGAGGGATGAGTAAAGAGGCACGATGACCTCCCCTGATCTAGATGTGAATCCCTTCATGATTAGGTGGGCTATATAAAATGTTTTTCTAACCACTTTGGCCACGTGGTTGTCAAATGAGATATTGCTCTCAACTTGGGTCCCCAGGTCCCTAATTACTTCTTCCGTACTTAATGGATTACCACCTATGTGGTAATTTGTGGGCACTTTGTTTTTGCCAAAGGGGATGACTATACACTTCTTGGCGTTTAGCTTGAGGCCATGGCTCTGGCACCAGTTGTCTGTTTCTATGAGGCCCTTTTGGCAGATTTTTATTTAGAGCCTTCGAGTATGTTTTTGTGTGTTTATGTGTTTGGCTTGCTGTCGTGGTAGGTCTATGTGAGACTGGAATTGTAGTGAGTGTGATTTCCTTCTCCTCCTGACAGGTTTCGCCAGTACTGAGTTGAGAGAGCTTAGCCTCCAGTTTGGCTATATGGTTGCATCTCTCACATGTGTGGGAATTTGTTGGGAGGAGGAGAAGGTTGTCTGTGTACATGAGGCAGTTGTAACATTGCCTCAAGATTCCCAGATTCACCAGCTGGACCGGAGAGGAGATTGACAACTGACCTTTGGACATGCTAGAATAGTATTGGGAATTCCTTTATAATTGAAAAAAAGGGCCAATGGGGAACAAGGTACTCAAGGGGAGTTTGTGAGGGTGTAGTGCTTTTAATTTTTTAGTGCTGACTTATATAATTGCTTTAGTGAGCAAGTGCCAGGTAACTTAAATGCAATGTGTTACAGGTAACTTAAATGCAAAAATGACAAACAGTAACTTTCTTTCAAGTGAAACAAGGAAATAAGTACAGTAAGCAATGCAGATGTCACTAGGGATCCACAAAAGCGCTGAAAAGCCACATTTTAGGTGGAATTAGCGTTTCAGGGAAATAACAAGCAAACAAGCATTCAAACAAAGTTAGATTCCAAAAGACTTAGAATGATAGCTACACTTTAATCAAGTTACTACCAAGCAGTAATAAATACAATTGAATACTTTAAAGAATGCCTGAATTAGTGCTCAAGTTATACAAACAAAGCTAGATTCAGCAGGCCTGGATCTAGTCTATGCTACAGCAAACAAGGTGTACCAATTTAGTAAGAAACAGTTCAAATATGCAGGCACTATAAGCCTTTAACCAGAAATTCCCAGCTCAGAAGGGCAGAGTCCAGCCTCTCCTCCCACAAGAGTGCAGACCACGAACATTCTTAATGTAAAATAACTGGCCTGAAGCCCAAGTGCTTAAACCAGAACTAATACACTTTTAGAATAACAGACACTGAGCCCTCAATCAGCAGTTCCCAACTTAGAAGGATGTAAGCTACCTGTTCTGCCACCACAGTGCAGGCCACAAACCTTCCTAATGTAAAACAACTGGTCTGAGCCCAAGTGCTTAATCCAAAAGACTTAGAATGATAGCTACACTTTAATCAAGTTACTACCAAGCAGTAATAAATACAATTGAATACTTTAAAGAATGCCTGAATTAGTGCTCAAGTTATACAAACAAAGCTAGATTCAGCAGGCCTGGATCTAGTCTATGCTACAGCAAACAAGGTGTACCAATTTAGTAAGAAACAGTTCAAATATGCAGGCACTATAAGCCTTTAACCAGAAATTCCCAGCTCAGAAGGGCAGAGTCCAGCCTTTCCTCCCACAAGAGTGCAGACCACGAACATTCTTAATGTAAAATAACTGGCCTGAAGCCCAAGTGCTTAAACCAGAACTAATACACTTTTAGAATAACAGACACTGAGCCCTCAATCAGCAGTTCCCAACTTAGAAGGATGTAAGCTACCTGCCCTGCCACTGCAGTGCAGAGCACAAACCTTCTTAATGTAAAACAACTGGTCTGAAGCCCAAGTGCTTAAACTAAAAGGCTTAGAGTGAGTTGCACCAAGCAGTAATAAATACAATTAAGTACTTTTAAGATGACGCAAAAGCAAAATAAAGTAGGAAGAAACACAAATACAGTAAAAGCAGCTTTTTTTTTTTTTTTTTTTTTTTTGAGTGAGCAAATGAGATGGGCCCAGGAGGAGTATCCAAGAACATTAAAAATCAACCCCACCCTATTTAAAAGGTAATCTAGTTTAATTGACAAGTTGGATCTATCAAAAAATAATAAGACTTCTTCTCTTTTGGCTATCAAGCCATGATTTAAAGCTAGAAGCATAAAATGCTTTACTTTTTTACCTTTAGTGATATGATTCTCTCATTATAACAGCTTAAAATACAAATTGTTAATAAAACCACATTTGTATGCAGAATGACAGCAGGATAATATAAGAATATCTGTGATCCTTTTGAAGGAATTTTGTTTTCCTAAGAGATATGTATGAAGGGATATGAAAAAGAGATGAGAAATCATTTATTGTCATTGTTACTTATCTGAGCCCAGCTTTATTTACTGTCCTTATTCTTTAAGATGCTGTTTGGATGATACCCTTCATGAGAAACAGTGCCACTCTTCTCCTTTTAGGCTTCATCTAGGGGAATTTGAAATGTATTGATAATCCTAAATATTCTAAAGATGACATAAATGATTGCTGTTTCTCTTGAAATTACAGTTTATCTAGAAATAATGTACTTATGAACACTCTCATTATAGGATTATAGAATTACTGATGGGTTTCAGAACCAAGTAGATTCAAAGGTATATAGACCAGGCTAATGACTATCAGGGCCTTTATAAGCCTAGCTATGCAATCCAACATAATTTTGTCCCCATGTAACATAGGTGTCTATTTGGAGGAGTATGTTAGGAGGTTGCTAAAGGTTTATTCGTTAGGGAATATTTACTGTTAGCTCTTGTCTATCAGTGATATGGGGGACAAACCAGGGGTGAATATTTGATTTCCCATCCAATGGTCAAAGTTTTGTTTGGAAACAGTTAGGGATGGAGTCTTCTTCATATGGATGGGGAGCATATTTCAGGGCATGGAGATCATTTAAGACACATATATGTCTCACCAGCATGTTATATTTATGTTGCAGCAAAGTTTAAATCCTTCTTGTGTCTAGTATTTCTGGTGCTATTCATTTTGTGGATGTGGAAATGTTATTTGTATATATACAGTTAAGCTTTGCCCATTTTGCCAATATACAATTACTGGAATAGAAACTGTAACATTATATTTTATTTATGTAGTCATTTATTTATTTTGCAGAAAAAAAGCAAAGGCAAGGCTTCAGTTTCTTCAACCAACACAGCTGTTTATTAACACAAGCGCTTTCGCTAAATGCTTCTTCAGGTGTATCTACATTGTTGCTAAAACACTTGTTTTATACTATCATCACAATTCACATGACAAAACCATTTAACTATTTAAATAAAAATGCTTCTAAAAACATATAAAAAAATGTATACCTTTAAAAATATGTACCATCAAATGCAAATGCAGAAAAATATGTACACATATAACACATTTAAAAACATCACCTACGCAATGGTCTATTTTTTTAAAATGGGTCTCATTGACACATGGTCATTTAAGCCATGTCCTACATCAGCCCTCAACCTCACAATCCAATTTGCCTCTAACTCTTCCATTCTAGCTCTGATATCACCCCCCTTCTTATTCTCATAACATCTGCCTAAGACCATAAATTTAAAACTATGTCTTTCACTTGTCTCAGACACATGCTTTGCAAGGGCATTAAATATGCTTTTCTTTTTAATATGATATATATGCTTTCTTATTCTATCTTTGAGCAATCTATCGGTCTTACCAACATAGAATTTATTACATAACTGTCACATAGCCAGATGTACCACATGGGGGGGTACTACAAGTTGCATTAACACTCAAATGAAAGACCTCATGAGAATCTGGATGTTCAAATTCTGTTCTTACATCTATATATTCACAATACTGACATCTCTTACAGGGTTTAGTCCCTCTATCTTTAGAATGCCCTGTCTGATCTCTCGGTGTACACAGTCTCCTTTTCAATGAGTTTTTGTTCTTAAACGTAAACTGATGATGTGGGTCTAGAAACGTACTCACTTGCCTATCTGTGTTCAAGAGATTCCAATGAGTATTAATAATTTTGGTATATTTTCTTACATCTCTTGAATAACTAACACATATTCTAAGCTTACTATTATTATATATTTTATTAGCCCCAGAGTTTTCACAAGGTTCTGAAAAATAGGGCTTTCCTCTCGTACCCCTTAATTTTTCTATCTCTATCATATTACTACGTACTTCATCCTTATTGTATCCCCTTCCCACCAGCTCTGTACTTACTAGTTCTGCTTGTTGTTTAAAGTCATTCTGTTTAACATTAAGCCTTGACACCCTATACAACTGGTTATGTGCGACATTTCTAAACACATACTTGGGATGCATGCTATCTTTCCTTAGCAATTTATCGACATGACATTCTTTCCTATACAGTTTTGCACTTAATTCCCCTTCCTCTACTCTCACTATACTGACATCCAGGAAATTCACCTCACAGCAAGACCAAGTCAATGTAAATTTAAGGAATGGTGTTGAATTATTAATCCATTCCACAAAATCCAATGGTTGTTCTACTGACCCCTTCCATAACAGGAAGAGGTCATCTACAAACCTTCAAAAAACAATATGTGCTGTTTATAGGGACCCCTTTCCACATTCTCTGCCTCCCATACTGACATCACCGCATTCGCATAACTGTTGGCACATGATGTGCCCATTGCAACAACATTTCACTGCCAGTATATTCTGTACCTAAACATAAAGATGTTATTCTCAAGCACTAGTTTCAGTAAGATCTGTATTAGCTGTATCCTTTCTCTCGTGTAATTTCCGTCTTTCTCTAGTAACTCTGTGACACTGTTGATTCCAAGCTCATTTGGAATTACTGTGAAAAGAGAAATTACATCAAGTGTAACCAATAAAGTAAGATCAGTCATTTCTCCCTTCCTGGAAAACCCATACAGATCTCTAATAAAATGTTCAGTATCTCTTAAAATATATTCTGACTTACTCAATAAATTCCTAAGATTTTTATCCAAAAATATGGAAATGGATTCTGTGCACCAATCCCTTCCTGCTACGATTGGTCTCATAGGTGGGTTTACCTTACATTTATGTAACTTCGGTAATCCTTGGATGTTAGGTGTGACAAGATTTTGTATTAAAAAATACTTTAGAAGGCCATCATCTATAAGGCCCAAACTTTCTAAATTTTTAAGTTCACTATGTACTTTCTCTATCATTCATCTCACTTGTAAAAGGAAAATCAGTTTATAGAACTTAGTGTCTTTTAATGTCATGCATCTTTGCATCATAGTCTTCTCTACTCATAATGACTATTTGTCCACCTTTAGTAGCTGGTCGTATCATGATAGTGGGATCCATCTGGAGGTCTATCAGAGCTTCATACTTTTTTTTGTTATATTATGCCATTTTTTCTTATTCTGTTTACTTTTCTCTTCATAATACAACTTATATACATCTTCTAAACAAAGTTTCTGAAAAGCGTTAACCAACGAATTTTGTTTTCATAAACAGCTGTGTTGGTTGAAGAAACTGGAACCTTGCCTTTGCTTTTTTTCTGCCTTTATTCTTGGACCTTTGGTAGCTTACTGCAGAGGCACCTGGATTTTGTTGGTTTTGCTTTTCATTTTCATTTATTTATTTTGCTTTTTGCTCTGACCCTCGTCTTGACCAATAAACTTCCCCATCAAATGCTCAGTTACTCATTCGTTCCCCAGAGATTAAGGCACTATGGCCCATTTGTTCCACTTTCCACTTTGGGATAAAAGTGGAGCTCCAGGAGTGGTGTCATCACCTCCTCAAGGACTGGCGTTTTAGTCTTGGGGCCTCATGTTTGTCCTGCACATCCCCATTGCCACTCAAGGACGGGAAAGCAGTGGACCATTGCAAGGGTTGTGGTTTCCTTTCATGAATGCCATAACCCTCAGAAGGCCCCACCTCCTTGCAGCAAGGACCCACACGTGATCTTCAGTCTCATTCATGGATCCTAGCAATGAGGTGTGCATCCTGGACATGCACACCCATCCCAATTGCCACCTCCAGGAGAGGTGATCCCATATCTTATTACTCGTCTTCCATTTCTGCCAGCTCCTACAGTACACACAGGACTCCAATCTAATCTGAGACACCTGGATTATAGACAGTGTTTTATTCCTCTACACCACGGATCTAGCTAAGTATAAGATGTAAATAAGCAAAATCCTTATTCTGGCTCTCTTTTTGTCTTTCATTAGCAAATATATGTTCTGGCAACAAAGGAAATGTTGAAGAAAAAATCAGCATGCTGTTTTTAACTGTTAAGACCTGTTTTTGATCATTTATAATACACAGAAGTCATGTAATAATCCAATTTACTTCTTTTTCTTCCCCTGATATCTCATGTAATTATTCTGTATAAGTAGATACTTGTTAAAGGAATACATTAAAATGAGCAACTGTATTATGTAATTCCCCATGCATCTGATATAACCTTCCCTCTTTATCCACCATAATATTTATGATAAAAGTATCCCAATATAATGTCACACGGTTCAAAAACTGCATTAAGTACAACAAAAATAATTTCATACCACACACTCAAAACAAGTATCTTTTAATTTTTTAAATACTACTTCGATGTAGTCAAAAGATAAAGTAAAAGGCCTTTCTCAGCAAGTGGGTTAATGTTTCCTATTAAATGTTTCTTCTGTGAATAAATCTAAGGAACATGTTACAACTTACAAGCTATATGACTGTGATTGGAAGAGAAAGTCTTATTAACAGCCATCATTTATTCTTAATGAAGTGTTGTTTAATTTAATATTCTTGAATTTCTTTCTCTCAGTACTACTAATGTTTTGATCATTGAAGTCTCTTCAAGGGACACTTTGAGCATTGTGTTGTCAGCAGAATCTTCTTTCCAGATTTGTAAATGCACTCATATATCTATATTTATATTAATATCTATATCTATATCTATTTATCTGTCTATCTATATATGGTTTACTGTCATGATCTTGAAGCCCACAGTCCTGAAAATAATAATCTTAATGGCATAATATCAAAAAACAAAATGCTGAAGACCACGTTATTGAACTCCTTGACTTGTCCATCTGAAGGATAAATGTTAGACTCATTCCTGAGTCCATACCCCTGCAGGACCCATGTTAGCACTTGTTCCTAGGTTCAAACTGGTAGGTGGATTCAATATTCAAGATTTTTATACAATGTGGTCTTCAGCATTTTGGTCTTTTAATATTCTGTTCTCAGTGTTATCATTTTCCAAATTTGACCACATATATATATATATATATATATATATATATATATATATATATATACACATACACACACACACACACACACACACACACACACATGCATATATATATATATATATATATATATATATATATATATGTATGTATGTATGTGTATAGTCTTGCACACTTACACACATGCATACATATTTTCTTGATTCATAATTTTGTTTTTAGCACTATGAACCAAAGGGGGTACCTAAATAACTTTAGGCAGTATATTAATGGCCAGAATAACCAAATGAGGACAAAGGTCGGTGTTGATCCATATGTACACAAATCAACAGTATCGTAAAATCATCCACATGTCTCAGATATGTCCCTTTTGGAATCCATATCAGTAGATGTCTTGTTTCAGAGGATAACCTCTGCAGAAGTAGAGAGAAAGTGAAGCTGAGTATCTTAACTGCATTCCTCTTGAAATCCAATTTTGAATGTGCTATTTACAGAATGATTTGAGGAATGTATCTAGGTCTACAACAATGGGTCATTTCTAAGTAATTTCCCTTTACCTCTGAAAATATCTCTTTATGTTGATTGCTTTCTACAGCATTGGTTGCTGCCTTTATCATGCCTTCTCTGTCTAGAAATTGTTTCCTGCAAGTTGTGTCAGTCGCAATGTTTCCCCAACTACTGTACTGCTTCATACACATCTTTAGACCTTCATTTATATAGGAATGTTTAGAGCAACGTCTAGGTGTTATCCAGGGACTTTCCAGCTATGTTTACTCTTTTAATGATTTTTGACTTTGTTAGAATGCCTAATTTAATGGTTATGATATAGTGATTTTATTTTTTTTTTATTTTTTTTCTGGCAACTATCTTTTTGTGGTATTGGCTGTACAGACTACTCACCAGTGCTACTCATTGTCATGAGTCACTGCTCAGCCAAGTCTGATAGTTGCAGCACTATAATTATTTTATATAGTTAAATAGTTGCAGCGTTGTTCCCTTTATAAACCCTCCAATTCCATTCAGTGTTTGCAATATTACTATATAAATATACAGTTTTCTTATACCATTGTGGTATGGGTTATAACAACAAAGGTTCTTTGGACCAGAGGGCCAATGTGTTCACCGTACACCACTGCAACATGCTAGGCAAGAAAGAAAGAATGAAATAAGGACATTAATATTACATTATAAAAATAAAAAATGTATAGAAATGTACAGTGGTTTTATCTGGCAAGCAAGAATTCCACATTAAATTCCATGTCAAAGGTACCCCTTAAAATTGTCTCAGTTATCAGAGATCTGGGTGTTTTCATCAACAACAGACTTTTTGTTTACTCAGAAATTTTTATTAAAATTTTTTCTTTTTTTTTTCAAAGATTTACAGAAGATTTAATTAAATTTTATCTAGTAAATTAAAGAGAGTGGTGAACTATATACATTATTTACATTTGGCCTGAGGTTAGATAATAAAACAAACCAATCCAGTCAGTTATATATAAAAGTTAAATAAATACTTTCTTCTTTCTTTCTTTTCGCTTAAGAAAAGACTGAATCTACTAATTGCCAAAGACACATCCTCCTATAATAAGGAAGTCATAACTCCTGTCTGTACCTCCCTCATTTGACTAATCACAGAATTCAAAGCCCCTTTGTCATGTACCTTTTTAAGTATCTCATCCAACTTGAAAGTCCTCAAAAATTTCTGCACAAGAAAATTGTTGGTTTACCTTTTCTTTGCTATGCTGATAGTTTAAATGCCATCTTACTATAGTCTGCCTCATACCTGTTCCTTCTTGGTGAGCTGTACCTGGTCACACCTTGCTTGATCTTCTACTCCTATGCAAAACAAATAGCACCATCGACACCCACATGCAAGACCTTAACCTTCTCTAACAACAATAGAACATGCTGGCATGATGGATTTTAAGCCCAGTGAATCCAGTACTTAATAAAAAATGCCTCTACACATCAAACAATGGAACACATTTTCAGCATTCAAAACTAATGTAGACAATCAAATGGACAATCATAAATTCACCCCTTGAATATGTAGCATGGTACACAATCACAGAGTCTAATTAGTTTAATTATTCTCAGGAAGAGCTTTCTAGGTTCTCAATGGTTTCGTAATCACATGCCTGTGAACCTAATGAAGTGGGGAAATAGCTCACACATAAAATATCAGCAGAAATAAATGGAATGTAGCAGTGCTATTTTTGTTTAAAACATATCTAATATTACCAAAAGTAAATTAATAAAATATAAACAACCAACCAACAAACATACAAACAAACAAATAAATAAAATCAACGAAACAAAACTGAACTACATGGGCTTTTATGACAGCTCTTCATTCTGGATACTCATAATGCTGCAAACTGTTTTCTGTGGTTGTTTAATTTTTTGTGTTCCAGTTCCCTAGTGAAGAAGAAAATGCATATCTTTGTGAAGTTTGAATATGAGTGAACAGAAAGAGTAGAAAGAATTTGAAAACTGGCTTCCTCTGGGAGAAGAAGCACTCCATATCCCCCATACAGAGGGCTTTGTTTCACGTAGTCCCTAAAATAATATTATCAGCTATGAGATCAATTCCCTTCAGGGAAATAGGAATTTTCTCTGCAATGATTTTTATCAAATCCAATACATATTTTAGAAAATAACAAGTGAACAAGAAAGAATTTATGAAGAAAAAGCAGATGTTTGTTAGAAAACACTATTTGCCAGCTGTGATGAAGGGTTGTTTCCATAATGAGATGAAGAATTGTCCTTAATTAGAACTGCAGTAAGACTCTAGAATTCATAGACTCATATGTTGTTCACACAGAAATAAACAATCAAGGCAAAATGTATGTAATGAGTGTAAAATACTTACAAAGGAAATTAGGCAATAAAGTATGGTCTGGTGTGATACTTCTTTAAGAAAAAAGAAATATCAAACTATGTCTACAACTGGTCCTTATCTGCTGTCATGTTAAATGTTCCTTTATTTCAAATGACAATAGTACTGTACTCAGCAAGGCTAAGAAACTTAGTTATGAATAGATTTTTCTGAACTCTAAACATCATTACAGTAAAGCAGAATGAGAAAAGTCCATTAAAAAAAGGCTTGGACAGTCTTTCATCCTAACTGCATACCTCTGAGTCCATTCATAATGCCTGTAATGAGGACCATGCCCATAGTATAAGTAAGTATTCTAGTCAAAATGTACAGAAATTAAACACATTGATCCTTTATCAGCAAGAACTCTAATAAAAAGTTATAGTACTCAAAACATTGCAAGGGAAACCCATGAGGCCAGTAATAACCAGGCGAATAATAAAAAGTCTCAGAGCTTGGTAATTGAAACTGCATGGAGAAAGATTGCTATCACACCCTCAGAATAAAATCAATGGCACACACAAGGGAAGATTTTAATGAACTAATGCTGCCATTCCTGCCTAGTGCCCAGTTTAATAAATGCCCATCAAGGGGAAAAGAAACACTGTGATGCATAAGATAATGAGGAAGAAAGGGAGCCATTGCAATGAGACAGCTCCCAAGGTAGCAGTTTTGCTCAAAATTGTTAAAAGATTTATTCATTTCTCTGAAGTCCTAGTTATAACTAACTGACACTGAATTTATCCTTCAAACTACTGCAGAACTAATGTCTATAGAATCTCACTTTTGTACTTCACGGATTTTATAAAAACATTAGACTTAAATTGCAGTATTCACAATGGGGCAATTCCCTTCATTATATCATTCAGTGATAAAAAAGAAAAAACAAAAGCTGTATTCAGCTGAGCAAAGCATCTTTGCCATGAGATTCTAAACATAAACATAGTCACGAAAATAAAACTCATATGAACATAAATGTATACAAACATGAGATCCAAATAAGCACATCACATTTCTAAAGTAGATTTCAATCAATAATAACAGTAGCAATGCATTTCAATGGAAATGTCTGAAGTTTAATGCAATACTATATAAAGAAGAGTTAGTTTAGTCTGTCATTGTCTTTGAACCTGTATACACACCGCTTTCTCTCTCTCTCTCTCTCTCTCTATATATATATATATATATATATATATATATATATATATATATTGATTTCTCTTTCTCTCTCTCTCTTATATATATATATATATATATATATATATATATATATATATATATATGAACACACATATAAATAAAGACATAGATATGGGAAGAGAGTCCTATGTGCAAGTGGCTTTTCAATGAACCTTGAGAAAACTGGTACAGTTGATAAAAATTGCTAGCTTTTTCACCATGAGATCACGGTACAGTGGGGATCAGGGAATATACCCTTTCCCCACTGTAGTGTGATCTTAAGTTGGCATATATAATTAGCAGGGGGTGTGTTGGTATGACTCCCCATATGGGGGGTACAGGGGCTTACCCCTTGCAAAAAGATGTGTTTTATTTGTTTCGCAATCCTTTGTCGATTGATGCATTTTGCATTCAATGTTTAGGAGTTGTACTGTGGATTGACAATTTCTGTACTCAATCTAAAGATAGGCTCCCATGTGTGTGTGTATATATATATATATATATATATATATATATATATGTGTAGAGATATATATATATATATATATATATATATATATATATATATATATATATATATATATATAGTAGAAGTTTCAGGTAGCAGATGTGCTGCATTTCTTGTGAAAATAATATCTACTTTTAAGAAAACATAAAATTAGGCAGACTTCATCAGAACAGGAACTAAAACATACCAACATCGAAAAATAAAACTTCAGTTTAGTAGAAAAGTTTCTACCATGAAAACAAACATTTAGCTGTCCAACCATTATTTCAGCAACAACCAATAAAGATATAACATGAAAAGAGATAACAGAAATATTGAAAGAACAGTCTTTCACTAAATTGCACACGCTAATTAGTTTACGGTCCCCCCTCACCAGGGCTTGGAGAATCAAATGTGATGTTCTTTAGGCAGTGTCATTCAGACAAGGAAAACAATCCTGGGAATTCATTACTGTATGTTTTGTGCTAGAAATGCCCTTTCAGTGAAATGTGCCCATTTACAATTCAGGAACATGTTAGCCACAATGAGGTATAACTTCATATTTGGCTAGTTTGTTAGTTTCCTGAATCACAGTTACTACTGTGATGTGCAGATTAGTCACAGTGGTAACCTCCTGCTCTTGTAGATGGTGGAATCACCACTCCAGTCATTCTGTCACACACATACACAAACATGAATACATGCACACACACACACACACACACACACACACACACACACACACACACACACACACACACACACACACACACACACATATCACAGTCCCTTGACTTGTGGTCCCCCTTCCGTAATACTTTAGTGCCATTACTGCATGTATGTAATAGACCATGCTGGTCCAGTGTATCTTCCCACCCCTGATCCCTGTTACAATGACACAATTATGACACATTAAAGAGTCCTCCCTAGTGTTATACTGGTCTCCCTTCCACTATCACCCTTATGAAGCCTTTGCTATTACAGTAATTCACTTTTTCCCTAGTGTCCAGTGGTCCCCCCATCCCAGCTACCTGTACTGTTATTGGGACAATTATGGCACTTTAGAGTGTGTTAGGTGGTTCCCCCAGTCTCTGTTATGCTGTTCTGTGTCTTAGGATACTTTTTTTATTTATTTATTTTTATTTTTTATTTTACATTTGTTAACCGGGATAATCCAACTGGACTAGGTCCATTTTCTTTGGAGACCCAGGGAGAAAAGCTCCACAATTACATACAACAATATTAATACAGACAAACCAAACAGATGTTCAAAGGTAGTGACATGCAAATTAAATATGCTGAGATTAGCTGTCATTAAAAAAAACAGTCCATAATTAGATACAACAATGCCAAATACAGACAATGTTCAAAAATAGAGAGATGTGCAATAACAATGCTGAGATTACCTGTCTTAATAGATTACAAGTTTAGATATAAGACATATTCTGCATTAGGTTAAAAATAGGTAGGATAGGAGGGAGACAGTATGGAATAAGTTGTAAAGAGATTGTTATATTATACACGGGTCGATCCAGGTTTTTCTGAGATGTGATTTAAGTGATTTTTTTGAACTGTGTGATAGTTATGGTAGAAGTTATGGCAGGGGGGGGGAGGTTATTCCAGGTTTTAGCTATGGTATGAGAGTATAGAGCTTTTCCAGTAGTATTGTTGGCAGTAGTGATACAGAGGTGAGATTTATTAGAAAAGCAAAGAGGACGACTAGTAAAGTAGTAGGAGAGCAGCTGTTTTAAAGCTGGAGTTTTGTCAGGGTAGTTTAGGATGTTAAAGGCACAGGTTAGTTGTTGGCAGATGAATAAATGAGGAAATTCAAGCCATTGAATCTCTCTTAGAACCTGGCAGTGATGGGTTCTGAGGGACGATTTGTTAGCAAAGTTTGCAATTTTGTTATAACATGACTCAATTTTGTCAAGATCAGTTTTTCCAATATGGGTTAACATTGGTGCTGCATACATAAATGGAGACAGAAGGTGAGTTTTGGCTAAAGTAATTCCTGTTTTATCTGTGAGAAAATTCTTGTGTCTATAAAGAGTGCCCATTTTTTGTGAATCTTTTTGGATGGTTTGACCTATATGAACATCAGAGAAAATATTTTTGTATATTTCTACCCCTAGGAGTTTAGTATGGGCTGAAGGAGAGATGACAGTGCCATATCTGGATGTGATAGAGAAAGTTAGGGTAGTAGATTTATTTATTAGGGGCAAACAAGAGTAATTTAGTTTGTTGGGGTTAAGAATTAGTTGAATGTCAGTGATCCAACCTTCAACAGTGGAAAAGTATTCTTGGGCCAGCTGTTGTAGGGTAAAAAGAGATGAGGCTGAGGAGATAAGTGTCGAATCATCTGCATACTGTACAAGTATGGCTTGTTTGGTGGGGGTATGTAGGTTATTTGTGAAGATAGAGAAAAGAAGCAGGCCAAGTATTGAGCCTTGAGGTACACCTATAGAGCTGGGAAGTAGAGGAGATAATTCATCTTGCCATTGGACAGATTGGGGTTTATATTATCCCAGCAAAAGTGCATATGTGCGACTACATAAAAGTTGACACATAATGCACGAAAGCTGGAAATCGCAAACAGCCATGAAATCAAAAGTTTTCCTAGAGAAAAAATTCCTGCGGCCATTCGTGAGAAAAAAACTAAATTAAAAGCATAAAAAGGTGGAGGTCTCACCCCCCACACCCCCCCAACATGGGGGGGGCTGTGCTCCCACACCTCCCCTAACTAAATATGCCAACTCTGATATCGCACTATATCAACAGAAAGGGCAAATCCAGGCAGTTGCCCAACTACCTCCTTGCCCTATGACAAATACATTGAAACGCTCAAATGCATTTCAATGTATTTGTGTCACTCTTTTCACATTCGCACAAAGCAACTTTCGCTGGAATAATATAGACCTATCGACTCAGACAAATTGCTGTCTGTCAGATAGATAACTCTTGAACCAGGAGATAGTAGAGGAGGCAAAGGATAGGGAGGATAGAACATCTAGTAGTTTAGGGTGTGAGACCATGTTGAATGCTTTGGAGAGGTCTAAGAAGATAGCAGATACAAAGTTGTTATTATTTCTGTGATGATTAACTTGATTAGCAAAAGAGAGGAGAGCGGTAGTTGTGCTATGGTGTGGGCGAAAGTTATGTTGAGTGGAGGAGAGAAGATTATGTGAGCTCAAGAACTGCATAACCTGAGAGTGAATACATTTCTCAAGAAGTTTGATAAGGGAGAAATTATGGCTATTGGCCAGTAGTTAGAAATCAAGCAGAGCACCTCCTTGGCCTTCTTCAAAAGGAACCTTGACAACTGGATGGGAGATAGGAAATTTACCCTGGGGATCACATCAGTCACCCTGCTAGACACGGGTCCAGGGAAGTAAATATTGTGGGAAGAAATAGCCAGGGAATTGTTATGGCTAGGCTTATACAGGCCCTAGGGCCGATAACCTAGTATCAACCTATGAACCTATGAAATCATAGGAATTGCCACCTTTATGTAGAGGTATAATATATGAGGTTTTCCACATTTGAGGGACATAGGCTTCCTGAATAGGCTGGTTGATAAGGATTGAGACTGGGTAAGATAAGGAGTCAGCTGCTATTTTTAAAAAGTTAGCAGGTATACTGTCTGCTGCAAGAGTGGTAGGTTTCAAGTTAAGGAGGATTTTTTTAATTTTAGATGTAGAAACAGGTGAGGGAGTGAAGGAGGGTATGTTATTTGGAACTTTGGTATTGTTACATGAAGAGTTATCTTCAGTAGTGGTGGATAAGGTGTTAGTTTTGGATAGCTGGGTGGACAGTGACTGGATTGAGTTTCTAAAGTGATGATTAAGTTGGGAAGCTATGCCATTATTAACATTATTGGGGGAGGTGGGGGCAGGGGTGGTTGTTTTACCAGGTTTTAACAGGGAGTTGATAGCATACCAAAACATTTGGGTTTTTTTTTGAATGTTTGTTTTGGAGACCTAGGAAGCAATTTTGTTTATCAATTTGGTTTGTTTTTTTTCCAGATTCCTAAGTTGTTTGTAGTTTTGTTTGGCTTGGTTGGCGCTGTCTTTTTTCCATTGCTTCCAGGCCTTGTCTCTAGACTTTATTAAGGTTAGTGTGTCCCTCCGTAGCCATGGAGCATAATTTGCTTTGGATTTTTTTTTTCCTGAGTGGTGCGACTGAATTAAGAACTTTTGTAAACATATTGTTGAAGTAGTCAACTGCCTAGTCTTGCCCTAGGGCAATGATGGTGCCATTTTAAAGTTAACTCCTGTTGTCTAGCTTTTCCCTCCCATCCCTGATGCCCATTGTAATTTTGGTGCCATCATGGCACTTCAGGCATTTGCTGGTGTCCCATAGTTCCTTCTACTTCTCCTAATCCCCGATGTAAATTTGATGCCCATACTGCACTTTACTGATCCCTGTTGGCCTAGTACATTCCTCTGTCCCTAGTTCCCATTTTGCTCATGGTGCCATTGTAGCACTTTACAACTCAGGCCTGATGCCTAGAGGTTCCCACACCATGTTCATGTTTGGCAGTTGAACATGGCTTTTTTGGCTATGTTTGCTGCTGCAACATGGTGGGGATGGCTGTGGTGATCTACTCATCCAGACACTTTCTTGAATAGCTCATCCATGTAGATAGCTTCTTGGATGGCTAATTAGCATATGCCTTTCCCCTAGAATGCCTCACTCGGCATGGCACTTGGCCAGCCCTTCGTGGTGCTGCACATCCTTGTGTTCGAAGACCATGCATCACCATGTAAGGGTGCTTGCTGAGTAACAAAAAGGTGCCGCAGTGTGCACACAGCCATGCCACTTATCTTAACTACCCTTTCAGCCAAAATCTAATATGAAAAGGTAAAGCAACCTCTACAGAGCACTTAGCAATGATTGCCAAGTTCACGGTTGGAAAGAACTGGAACAAAGTGGCTGGTCTTCTGTAACTGCTTAGGATGACTGTAGAAGTGCACTGAAATAACTTCTTAACATTTTCTTTCATTGCCTGATAAATGGTATCCTTTGCCAGAAGAAAATAACAAAAGGGAGACCGGAACCTTGAATTAACAATGAATCAAAAGGAAGCTTTTTTTCATTAAAACTCAACATAGCAAAAGTTCCAGTGCTCATATGTTTAACCTGATTATAGTTGGTACTGTATTTTTAGAAAGTTAGTGTAAAATATTAGTCAGCAAAGTTTATGCATCAGTACCAGAAATCACCACAGGGCAATCTCAGAGTTTTTGCTAGAACTTAAATAATCAATAATCTATACTGGAAATGTATTTTTTCTGTGTATTCTAGGGGAAGGGGATACTTGAGAACTTTTACAGCAGGATGAAATACCCCTAATTTTGGACTCTATGCATCATCTTTCTCCTTCTTATTATTCTTTCACTAGATTAACCACTAATTGCAGTATACCACAGGTATGTCCCTTTGAAAGTCCTTCTTCATCTCTCCCAATAGGTAGTGACTTATGACTGTGCAGTTTATGAGCATACTGTGATCAAGGAGGGAAGATGACTTGGGATGTCCTACTCTGACAAGCTGCTTCACTTGTAGGTTAAGGGGATCCTTAAATTCGCAACATACTGTCATCACTCATGTACTATGCTTGTTAGTGTCATGGGATATTGTGAGGGTATACTACCATTTTTAACCTTAACTACAGTCTTTTATATATGTCAGCTGCTCACTAACTATATGAAAATAAGTTGCATAAAAGCATCCTCCTCTATGACTTCTTTTTCAGAAAGGATATTTAAGAAATGATTACTTCTTTACAATATTTTATTTGTAGAGGAGTTTATAAAGAAAGTGGACAATATTTAAAAAGATTTTTGTAAGTAATTTGAAATTCTAAAGGAAACTACAGCAACATGGAATTAAATGATATCAAAGATTCTTTAACTAGTGTGGCTGGGAGGTTAAAAGAAAATGAAAGAAACACAAAATGTATGATAAATAAAATACATTTCTGGAAGTAAGACGAGAGGTTTTGTGGAAATATTCTGGATTTCCTGAAAACATTGTAAGGAGAATACCCTATTTAATTTCTCACAACTTGGATCCCTGGGCTTTTAACTTGCAAGAATGGTTATCATGTGGCATAGAAAAATACCATAAAGCCCAGAAGAGGTTAACTTGAAATCCCAAATCTACACCCATCCCTGGTATAGTGCAGTTTCTGTATTTCTTTGATAATGAATTTATTTTGAAAATAGCTTGGAGAAATCTAGCACTGAAGATTGAACAATGAAAATAATCAGAAAACCATTAAAAATAAAAGATTTTTGGCCCCTAGTAAATGCCAAAGCAAGAAAAAGTCTTTAAATATAGGTTTCTTAAGCTTTATAGGTAGTTATTAGGTAGGTTGTTGAGAAGACCATTGTAGGGAATAGCCAGAATGTCCCAAAGGGAAAGATTTAGTTCACTTTGCAGTCTATATTTAGGCTACCTAACTCCCTAGAGTAGACTATGTCACTTATCAAGAACGTAGGGTTGCCACCTTATCAAATGGCCAAAGTGGGACATTTTTGGTACAAACATCAGATTTTACAGGCTGACACATACCCATGGTCAGTACAAAAGTTAGAACTTAAATTTTTTGCCTAAATAAAAGTTTATTCTTGTAGCATTTTAGTTGCTTATTCTGTTTCTTATAACATTTAGGTATTTTAGATACAGAATAACTGTTTTATGCAACTATTACATAAAATATAGGACATAATTTTGTCCTAAAATCTGAGAACATTTGCCATTTTTACAATTTTTTGTCAGGACACAACTGCCCAAATAGGGACTGTCCCTCGCAAAGTGGGACAGGTGGTAAACCTACAAGAACGATAACTTTATTCCAGAACTAGACTCCATGCACTGGTCTTACTTGTTCTATAAAAACATAATCAGAATCTCACATCTAGAAAACTGTGGTTGCTACTAAATCAAAGAACTCTGTAATTCCAATAAAAAGGAAACATTAAAATGCTCTGATAATGTATACATGTTTATTATGATTCAACAAGAATGATCTTACTTGTTTTATATCCTGGTCTGAGTTTTGTAATGAGTATCTTTGGTTTACCTCATCATTTTAACTAAAATAGCTACAGAGCTAGCCTTGCAATATAGAAGACAGTGTTGGTCTCCACTTATATAGGATAATATGAGTAAGTTTATTTCACCACTGTTTAATGTATAATGTTACACTGGACAAAAGTGGTCATGCCTTTATTCATATTCTTTGTTTACACATAGTTCATTTCTACTCAAACAACTAAGCTCTTGCTATTACTGTCAATGTTTATCAGAAAGAGTTTAAATTTTGATACGTATTCAACAATGCAGTAATTTTTAAATTAACATCCATAATGAGTTACACATTTTTGTCTGCAACATTTTTTACTTCAATGTTTTCAGAATATTCAGATAATGTCTCCTCCAAATATTCAGCTTCCCAGCAGTGAATAACTTAATTTAGCTTCTTTTGAGCTCAACCATTCATCCTGGTAGCCAAGGAAACCAAGATGTCATCTTACTTCTTTAGTATGTTTATATCTACTTAATTGTTAATCATGATAACCATATTATAGCTGTTTGTGAGGATTTGTTATATGCTGCCCAGTTCTCAGATTCCTAACACATATGATGCCAGTTATAGCAGAGTTTCACAAATTATGTGATTCTCTTAGTGTATACATAACATAGGCTCATATAATGCAGTGGAAATTCAGGTCTTTATTTTTTTCCCTTTACATAGTTATGGATTTTTTATTTTGAAGTCTCATAGCTTACGATGAGCTGAATGTGATTGCCTGATATTGTTATATGAAGAATGACTTGTGGTCTGTAGTTTCGTTTGTGGATTTTTCTTTTTCATGTGTACCGTACTTTATACATAATATGGCTGCTGTATAATCTGGCTTTCTCTTAAACTTATTGTTTCTACTTTGATTTTTAGGTTATGGGCTTCCACTGTGGGTATTGGGTGTATGTATTATGTATGGTATACTTAACTGCTTGTACTCATGAGCAAAAACATAAGATTCCTCTGGCACATAGTGCTATATTTCTCTTATAGTCAAATGATCTTTAATTTTGGAGATCTATCATTTATTGGCACTTCAAAACAAAGAAAATCATTTGGTAGTGAAATTTGGATACAACTTTGAGAGAAGTTCTAGTGTTACTCTTATTCAGCTGGTACAGTTTTGAGGATTCCTTTGAAAGGCATAAGCATGGATTTTCAACTGAAATGATTAGACTGGATGTTAAAAATTACTTTTTTATTTAGTATTATTGCTTTTTTAAAAGAAGATCTGCAGTGTGAATATGAGGTTTTATTTTGTGATATAACACTAACATACTGTCAGCAAAGATTATGATGTTTATCCCGAGGAAGGCATATTTAAAAACAAAACTGGTCTGTATTGAGCTTTGAATCCCAAGACAAGTTTTTTTTTTTTTTCCTTTTAAGATTTATGTTGTTTCTGAAACATCATTTTCAGTGACTTCATTTACTTTGGTAAAACAATGAACAGACATAAAGATCTTTCACACTAACTGTTTTCCTTTGTGCTGCTTATTGCTCATTAATTCATAATTGCTGGTGTTTCTTCATAGTCCTTGTACTGGTAATCCTTTTAGTAAGGATAACATTGATAATAACTACTTAGGACCAAAATACCTGAAAGAAACAGTGTTGTTCTTGTTTTAACTTTTATAAAGCAAGCTGCTAAAATGTTATCATATGTTTCATTATTCTCTGGATTTGTTTAGTTCTTGTACATTCTGATAGCAAGATCACAATGTTTAAAGAGTCTAGAGTAACATAATATTTTTCAGAATGTTTCAAACACTGATTAACCTACTGATGTATATGAAAAATTTCACCGAGCACTTTTGAGATTTACATTAATGTGAAGCAACACAGTTTCCTGGTATGATTCAGATAAAATGGTAATACTCCTGATTCCTCTGTTTTTGAACTTTTCACTTGTCTATGATGATATTTTTATTTAACATAGTTAAACCTCCAATACACATTATTAATAACATGATAAATATATGCAAAGACCAAAACACTCTAACCAACAGTATATACCATAAGGAATAAAGGATTTCTATTAAAAATGATCTAGCTTTGTGTCTATTCAATGATTTATTTAATGGAAGTCCTGTATTCATTGTGGTATGTTGTGTAATGCATTTTGTTTTAACATTCAATAACTAGCATAAAGAGAAATGTATTAAAAATTATGCCCTATAACATTTATAAATGTTGTTAATAGTATTAGGAAAGATTCACTTTTTAATTTAGTCTTGTATCTTCCATTCTCATTCCATCAGATTATTTTATGATCTAGAATATTATTATGTAGTGTATCGCAATTGTGAGGGTGGCCTCGGTGGTGCAGCGGTTAGCGTTGCTGCCTCACAACAAGATGTTCTCCAGTTCGATCCTTGGCTGGGGTGCCTTCTGTGTGGAGTCTACATGTCCTCCCTGTGGTCATGTGGGTTTCCTCTGGGTGCTCCAGTTTCCTCCCAAAGACATGCTGTAGGTGGATTGGACACTCTAAATTGGCCATAGGTGTGAGTGCATGTGTGTGTGTGCCTTCTGTGGAAGGTTGGGCACCAGACTAGCAACTCAACACCGAAAAACTCCCCTGCCAATCATGAATGGACAAGTGATCCACTGTGGTCACCCCTAACTGGGAAAAGCCAGAAGAAGAATGTATCTCAATTCTAAAATAAAGCATAATTAACCAAGTTTAGCTTTAAACATTTTTATTATTTTTTTGTTTTCCCGATGTGTCTTACAGTTATTTTCTAAATCTTTCTTAAATAGTTTTGTAATCAAATTAACATTTTCATACGCCATTTTATTTGTTTTATTTTTTTTACTTAATGTTCTATTTCATAATTAATTGATTAGAAAAAAAGAAATAATATTCTGAATATGGCTATTAATAGTAATTGGGAAGAAGTGAGACAGAAAAGGTGAACAAATATAGTATTTCAAGAAAAGGAAAAACAGATTAAAATGTATGTAAAAGAATCCTCCTTCTCTCTTTCCCCTCCACATTCAGGATCTTCGGTTCACATTTTCCAATATGAGTCCATAAAGAGGAGAAATATCTGTTGTAAATAATTCTTTTTAATTTTTAATTGTTCCATGGAAATGTAATTATACTGTTACAGATAGAGCTACTGAGTAGTCATTATGGGAGGTGTAGTTGCAAGACATATGTGCATGCATACAGTGTGTTACACAGGACTGGCATGAACGTGTGTTTGGATGGCTATGATGTGTGACACTAACCTGTCTGTCATGCTTTTGTAAAATCAATCTGTACTGCCTTGCCAATACATCAACACACGGAATAGCTTTGATGACAACCTTGCCATATGTAGGTGATACAACTGTGGATATTCTGCAACAGTCTGTGCAGTTGTCAGCTGTACCTGATATCATAGGCCTCCCGAGAATCCCGCAACACGTCTTTGGCTGTGTACTGGTTCAGTGTCTGCAGCACAGGCCCAAGTATGCTGTCATTTATCACATTATATGTAGAAGTATTGTCACTGGTATTCAGGATATCTTCGTAACAACACCAGTAATTTTCCAGAGTTGAGTTGGCCGAGTCATGTGTTGCTCTGACTGTAGTTTAAAAGGTCCTGGGTTCAATACTTGGCATGGGTGTCTTTTCTTCCCTAATGTTACATGACTGTACTGCATGATATATTTACAAAAGCTGTAGCAATTTCCCAGAGCTGAGCTGGCCTAGTGGTGTGTTGGAATGTAGTTCAGAAGGTCCTGGGTTCACATTCCCCTACAATTTAATGAATGATGTAGACTATATGTCTGTACTCCAGAATGCATTCAACTTTATGACTTGAAGTAAGATGTTAAGACAATTATACGACACACATTTTTACTTAAAATATCTATGCTGTTAATATGCAATAAGCTAAATCACCTGATAAAATGTTCCTTGTACTATTATGCATCATTCTGCCATAAGGAAGCATTTTTTTAACTCACTTAAACATACACACACACACACACACATATATATATATATATATATGTATATATATATATATATATATAAAATATATATATATATATATATATATATATATATATATATATATATATATATATATATATATATATATATATATATGTATATATATATATATATATATATATGGGTCTACTTAATATAAACAAAATCCCACTTAATCAACTTTCATAACCTCGAGCCGAGAATGCCAAAAGTCCATAACACTGACCGCTCGGAACACTGATGTTTATCTAAAGGTAAGTAACCCATTGGCCAACCCAACAAACAAAGCAAAGAAAACACACCCACATGGGGGGGGGGCTTCACCCCCCCACACTTCCCCTAACTAAATATATTAACTCTGAGATCACACTACTATGGAGGTCAGGGACAAAGGTCAACATGCTGGCCAAGCAGTTACTTGCCTTTAGTCACACATCGGTGTTCCGAGTGGTTGGTGTTGTGGAATTACGGTGTTCTCAGCTCGATGTTATGAAAGTCAGGTAAGTGGGACCCACATGTGTGTATGTATATATATTTATATATATATATATATATATATATATATATATATATAAATAATACACTTTATGCATCACCACTTAGCTAGGATTAAACTATTCTTGGCACCATAAAGTCCGCTCTTCAAATTTTCCCTTAGAATTAGTCAGTTTTTTAGTTTTAGCACTCAAATCTGTTTCATTGAGCTCAGCACTTGTTCAGAACTCATTGTAAGTACTTAATAAGGTACAAATTACTACAGCACTCAGCTTTCCTCACTTGTTTAGAGGAAAGCAGTTTTTAGTACTTAATATATAAGCACCTATCCAGGCATGTGTAAGGGTCAGCTCCCAGTGTTTTCTCCTGTCGACCTGATGAATCTGAGCATCTTAGGCAATGCAGCAATTGCCTCATGCACACAGACAACCCTCTCCTCCTACCACCCAACACTACAACCTCTGAGAGATGCACTTATATAGCCAAACTGGAAGCAAAGCTCTCTTCACCCAAGACTGGACTAGACAGTCAAGAGAAGAAGGTAAACTCTTGCACCACACCACACTCATCACATAGTCCCTCAAAACCTATGCCACCAAAGCACACACATAGAAACACAAAACACACCTACATTCATGGAGGCTCTCAATACAAATCTGCTCAAGCAACAGAAACCTCCAAAGCAGAAACGCAAGCAACCTCCACCCCCCCAACACAACCCAAATGACACACAGCTCACAAACTCAGTGTGCTACTCAACCACAGCCCGTAAGGTATAACAATGTACCCAACACTCAAGTCACAGATGACTCTATAGTCTGGCACACTGATGTTCCACTCACCAGGCTAAACAAGGAGAATGTTACTGTCAGCTGCCTGTCAGGTGCCAGGATCTGCCACATAACACACGCACTCAGTTCACTCCACAACAAGTACAAATATGACTCTGTCATTGTCCATGTTGGTGTGAATGACCTGAGACATACCTCCCTGGACTACATGAAAAGAGACATAGAGGAGCTCTCGGATCTTGTAGCCCAGGTAGTTATGATCCTAGCCCTGAGTAGTATCCTGCCATTGCCCAGAATGATACCACAATACAAGGACAAAATGATTGACTTCAACAATTGGCTAAGCTTCTGGTGTCATTCTAAGGGGATCCAGTATCTGTCTGCCTGGGATGACATGATCAACAGACCACGATGCTTTGCCAGAGATGGCCTGCACCTGTCACCCTTGGGATTCTGGATACTGGCTAAGGCTCTTGCCACCCCTATAGGGCTTTTTTAGGCAAGGTTCAAATGACAAATTTACCACCGTAACAGGTACAAGCAAGCAAAATCTGAGGGTAATTCTACTCAATGCTAGAAGTCTAAACCTCAAAATGCATTCACTCAAGGCACTCCTTAAAATGGAGAACATCGACGTCTGTGCAGTGACAAACACCTGGTTCAAGGCTCCAGAGAACACCCCTGCATTACCAGGCTATAGTTCATGCCACACTTTTTGGCCACCTAACCTGGACCGAAACATTAAAGGCAGAGGCGTGTCCATATTCATTATGGATATCCACACCTCCAGGCTAGTTGCTCAGCATAATGCATCCGAGATTATCCAAGTGCAACTAACTCTGGGCAAGACCGCAATCTAAATTGTAGCTTGCTACCGATCCCCCACCATGCCCCAGGATTCCCACTCCTCATTTTTTGATACACTGGAAAATATTAGGGTACAACCCAACACCCTAATAATGGGCGATTTCAAGTACCTCACCATTAACTGGGAAAACTACTCGTGTACCAACTATTTTGCTCAATGTTTTCTGGAATTCATAAATTCCAATGCCTTGGATCAACTTATCCACACCTCCACCAGGGGCAGCAATATCCTAGACCTGGTCATTACCAACATGGGTGACCGGTGTTCCACACTAGAGGTCAATTCCTCATTGGTCAGATCCAACCACAAGCTAATCACCCTAGACATCCACATCCTACCCCCACCCCCATTAGGGAAACCACCGTAAAAAATTTCTCCAAAGCCAACTTCACGCTTCTCAAGACAGAAGTGGCAAACTTCATGACACCTATGCAGACGGACAATAGAGGTATGACTGTTGAATCCTACACAAATGCACTTTATGAGCACTTACATGAGTGCATGGATCATGCTATCCCTAACAGAACCAAGATGCTATCCTCCAAAAAAGGAAGCCAATCTGGTGGTCCCCTGCCATAAACAAACTCTACAACAGAAGAAAGAAACTGTTGCAAAAAAGAGTAAAATCCCATACCAGGGGATGATGTTAGGACACAGATAGAATGCATTGAAATAAAATGGATGCATATTCTTTGAGCTACTGATGGGAAGGGGTTAAATGATGTTATCCTCATTAAGCCAGTACTTAGGTCACGTGACTTAAGGCACTGAGCTATAAGTTGTTGCTTGTTATGTGTGTCTTAACTGGATCTGATGAAGTACCTGTAAGGTATTAAAGTGCTCATCCTTGGAGTGCTTCTTGCTCATGCATTCTTTTACTTGTTGAGTTTAATGAAATACATACTTATTGGTAGTTTTGATGATTTATTTGTAAATTGTGTGACCTTAGATGAGGGAATGTTATGCTTTTTGAGGTATTGTGTGCATGCACATTAAGGAAATTCACATTAAAATATCCAGATCATCATGGAGCCCCTAAGAACATATGTTAAGCTGCAAAAGCATCACAATTGATGGTAAGAGAGTGTGTGTGTATGTGTGTGTGTGTGTGTGTGTGTGTGTGTGTGTGTGTGTGTGTGTGTGTGTGTGTGTGTGTGTGTGTGTTCTTGTGTATGTAAGCATGAATCATACCTCTCACCTTTCACTGATTTCATAGAATGTCCTTGTTCTTGCCTCATATTGTGTCTTGGTGTTTTTAAAATTGTTCAGGACTGCAGTCAATAAATATTGACTGGCTGAGGAATTTGAGAGTTTATATCCATTCAAAACTGCATAGTAATACAAAACCTGTGATTCCAGTAAATTTCTAAGAATTAAATGCACATGGCATGTATACATTAAAATGGTACTACTTGGAGTTCATTCTAAATTATCTGCCAGAGCAGCATCAATTATAGTTATATTGCAAGTTTTATTTGTTGGTTTATGTAACTGTAATAACATCCACTCTCCGCAGCTTTGCATTATATATTTTAACTTTTGAAAGATGGGGGAGCATTTTTTTTTTCTTGTTGATCCATTTCTCTGTCACATTTTATCATGTTACAATTTTTTTGTATGGGGTTACTGCTTGACAACCTTTCCTGGATTTCACAAGTGAGTGCAATTAACAATAGTGATCTATATTTTCATTTATTTTTAAGTCTGATACTGCAGAAATGTTTTTGTTAGATGTTATGTCTTGTATGCTGAACAGATCCATTGCATTCTTATATATGCCTAAAGACTAATTGATGAGAATTATTAGCAAAGACACTGGAATCAACATGTAATACTCAGGAGATTTTATTATAAGCAGAGTAGTACTGAGTTGATGTGTATATGCACACACACAAACCCATACATATATGCATAACTATATGTGTGTGTGTGTGTGTGTGTGTGTGTGTGTGTGTGTGTGTGTGTGTGTGTGTGTGTGCGTGTGTGTGCGTGTATAAGAGACAGGTAGCATACCCCTCAACTGCCAAGGTTTTTACAGACTGTTCAGATTTTTGCTCCATATTTTTGTTTTTCCTCATAAAAAGATTGAAGTTTCTAAATATTGACAGATATTTCAGGTTTAGACTTCATATCCTTTAGAAAAATGCATGCTAACACAAATCCTGTTATTCTAGCAATTTTCTAAGTTCATGAGAGAAATATTTATAATCTGCTCCAATTTATTTTAGATCTTGTCCAGATTTCTTGCACTAAAAGATTGCGGTGTGTGTGAGAGACAGTGAAATGCCCTAGTTAAGGTTAGCAGGTGGTTAATAATTTGCTTAGGCTCAAGCCTTATACCTTAGCTACAGGAAACAAGAGCCTGAATCCTCTACCCAAAATATGCAACTGTTTTGCTTAGCAAATTGTATCACTGTTGTGTGTTTAGAGTTTTAAAGCAGTGTTAGTAGCACAGCAGGTAGCATACTTTTGTTTTTATGCAGAGGGTTGTGGGTTCTATTCCCACAGCATGTAGATGGATTGCTGATACTGTGCTGGATTTTAAGAAGGTGGGGTGCTGCAGTCCTGAGTATGTCCTTCTTTGGATAAGATGCTTAGTAACAATGAACCTGTTTTAGTTTGCCATCCATTCCCTATTGCAATATTACCAGCTTATCATTTTTAATGTAACATAGGCAATTTATTCTTCAATGGCAGCATGCAGTGAATTTGTAGATGAAATACTTAAATATAAAGTTTTTTGCTAGCAGCAATCTTTTCATTAGTCACAGTCCGATCTGTTTAATGTGGAATTATTCAGATGACTTTTACTTTTGCAGAGGCTATGCATATTGACTGATGTGGGTTGTAATGACAGAAGTTTGAGTGGCCTTTTATGGTTGAAATGTTCTGAATTGGGCAGTTTTGGCATTATTGGTTCATATGTTTTGTTTCTTTGCTTACTGGCTATAAATTTAAAACACGCTCTAACAAGTGGTTTTATACAAGGGATATAATTTAATTATTATATATTATAATTTAATATAATCAGGAAGGTGAATCAAATAAATTTTGCATTGTCCTAAAATGTTTGGAAGAGGTCTATGATTTGAAAATAGCCTAAATGTAAACTTAATCTGCCACTGGCCAAATGCATTTTCATTGAATGTAGGTTTCAATACTGTTTCAATGAATGTAAGTTTCAAAGTCACAAAAGTTTTAATGCTAAGTTTATTTTCATTGTGGGACTGTATTGCTTTGTTTAGCAAATGTCTAGCAGTGTTTGTGCTGAAAAATTTGAAATAAAAGTTTTAAATTAAATCCAAATATCTGTAATCATTGTAGAAGTAAAGCAGAAAGCAATATGCACACTGAGAGTTTTGAAGAGTGTTTATGGCAACTGGTAAGAAATAGCCAAATAATGAAAGACTGGAATGGCTGAGTTTGGGGGGGGGGTTGTCTCAAATGCAAAATATGCATACCACCACCTGTTTGTTTACAAAAATACCCCCACTGTACACAAGTATATGTACACACAAATATATGGGATTTTTTCAAATGCTATTTATGATGAAACATTTCTAGATTTCTATCTGCTGTATGGAAACACTAAAAGACTGAATCAGGCAACTTGCTGAGATTCAAAATTGAAATTTAATTTAAATATATCAAAAGCTAATTGCGGAAAGGGCATAATATATACTTATTCACCATCTCAACATTAAATAAACAAATACATTAAAAAGATCAAGTCCTTATTCACAAAACTGTCTCATACTTAATTAAAATAAAAATAAGCAGTTATTTTTTATCATCACAAGGAATAAAAACATTAGCCAGAAGATCCAAACTATATATAAAGCAAAAATATATTCACAGTATAAAAATCCTAATACAAATGAGCTATAGTCAGATATAGAAGACATATTAAGCTTTTTTGAATTCTATTTTGATAATGTCCATCAAATGAAATCATAGGATTTTGTTTGACATAAAACAGGGTCTACTACAGGTGCTCATATCCTAGCAGCTCTGGACACATCTGCTCATTGCCACTTGTATGAAAAAGAAAGTACTTGAACGTCCAGCATAGCTCTCCCAATACTTAGTCCTGTGCACTACATAGCCATGAAAAAGCAAGTTCTTGAACTCCCACTAGCCTAATCTCCCATTTGTGCATAGCCCTCCCAACTCCTCATCCTATACACTATATGTATAGCCCTACCTCAACCTAAACCCTAAACTTAGAATTCACATCTGGCTCCCAACCTAACTTCCTGGTCCCTAACTCTAAACCTCCACTCTCCTCTCTTGAACTTTAAAGTCCCCAATTGCTGCCTAAACCTACATTTCAACCCCCATAAACATAAATTCTCCAATTGTTCCTTAACCTTAAAACTTCCTTTCTGCTTCTAAAACCTAAATTTCCACCCCTCCCCCTAAACCTAAATTCCCCAATCACTCCCTAACTTTAAAACTCCCTTTCTAATCCCTAACCCTAAAACTCTAACTTCCTTTCCTAATCCTGAATTTCCAGATCACACCCTAACCCTGAAATGCTCTTGCTGCTAATTCTGATCACCCTCCCACTCCTTAATCCTAAAACCATCATTCCCCTCCCTAATCCCAATCTTCCTCATAAGTGATTTCCCGAAGTCATATTCGAGTTTGAGTGCAAGTAGTTCTCCCTCCCTCCGGCAGCCTACTGGAGCTACATGGAGCTTGTGAGTCCCTGGCTTCAAAAAAGTTTGTTTCAAGCTCTTGGTTGTTGAGCACTTGTAGTAGAACCCATAAAATAAATACTTTTAGCATTAATATTATTAATAATTGTCTGAAGATGACACTATCCAATTGACTAAAGATAACAAAAGGACCAAAGTTCGTAGATTGGCTGGATTATTTGCATAAATATTCAACCTGCTTCCACTGAAAACAATTCATATTCTGCAGGGCATGTTTAATAATATTAAAGATCAAATTATCCCCCTTTCTTGGGAATAATCTTGTACAAACTTCATCTTTAAATGGGTCAGATAGCCTGTTGAGTATATACAGACCAATATCATTCTTAAATATTGACCACAAAATGTTGATGTTTGCTACGACTGCCAGCATCAAAGCTATAATTCTTTCTTTTAAATTATAATAATATACTAAAAGAACAAACACAATCCAACGTTAGGAATAATGCTACAAGATTATGTGAATAAGTATAGGTACTGAGAAAGTATTTGATTCCCTTGACTAATAACAACTCTTTAAAGCATTACAACAATATAACTTTATATTGTTATGCATAAGTAATTTGGAAGAGCTACATTTAAGTTTTGAACCCCAGTTTAAAACAGGCTCATAGTTATGCAGAAAAAAAAATTGTTTTGGAGTGGTCTAGTGAAATATGACAGTGGTGCTTTATATCTCTCTAACATGGCCAGTTAGCATGGTGACACTGTTAATGGGGCAAGATACAGTTGATGTCTGTGAAATACAAAATCTACACACTCCTCTATCTATCAGTACCTATTAGTGTGACCCACCCATATACTGTTTTGAATGAAGCATGTGACATCGATGTACATCAAGCAGGATACAAAGAATGCACAGGCATGCACCATGTACAGTTCTGCGTTGCATGTCATATGATTTAGCAATGTATATTTGTGTGCATGGGTCACCTATTTTGCTCCTTTACTAGACCTAGTGAGTGTCCACAACTGATTCCTCCAGTAAGAGCCACAGGGGTCCTCCATGATGTGCCAGGGATAGCTGGATTTTCCCTCTGCGAATAAATCCAAAGCACACCTGCTGATACACTATGATGACTCCTTTAGACACGCTGATGCCTGGTTCATCTTGCCAAATAAGAAGTCTGATACTACTGTCATCATCCATACAAGGGAAGAGATGGCCCGAGGTGGTACAACCCTGACCTTCTTAACCAGTGGGAAGTAAGGACTCAAGAGATGCAGTTAGAGATATGTTGTAAGCAATTACCTTATCAAACACTGAGCAGTCAAATATTTGAACACAAAAAGATTGATCTACAAAGATCAAGTCACAAAACACCAGAAGACAAAAACAAAACAAACAAAAAAACCCATAAACTATTTCATGCAGGGAACAAAGTCTTCCTAGATTCAGCTAACCCGATATTTCAACTCCAAGAACACACAAGAGTAGTGAAAGGGTAAATTCCAGGTGTCCTCTGTGCTGTGACCACACACACACACACACACACACACACACACACACACACACACACACACACACACACACACACACACACACACACACACACACACACACACACACACACACACACACACACACACACACACACACACACACATTCTTGATTCTTGGCTGGGGTGCCTTCTGTGTGGAGTCTGCATGTCCTCCTCCTCTCACATTCCAAAGACATGCAGTAGGCAGATTGGACACTCTAAATTATCTATAGGTATGAGTGTGTGTGCGAGTGAATGGTGCGGATGAACTATGGAGGCAGGGATAGCCACCCGGCGGTGTAAACCTTGGCTTGTGATGACTGTCACTGTTGAAGGTGACACCCTGACCTGAGGATATATATATATATATATATGTGTGTGTGTGTGTGTGTGTGTTTATATGGGTCTACTTCACATGATCAAACTTTTAAATGTTCAAATTTCATATGACCCAGACCATAAGATCGAACATTCAAAAGTTTGAACATGGTACAAAAAAAAAAAATGAACTAAATGTTTCTAGCAGGGGGGCAAGACCCCCTGCACTCCCCCACCCCCCACTATTTAAATTTACCAACTCCTAAATGTGAAAATATAGTTGAGATGGCTGTACCATAATCTGAGTATTCAGTTATTTCAGACATCTTAGAACTTGTAAGGCATATGCTCAAGTTCAACAAGGCACAAAAGGATCATGCAACCAAAAACTAATATGAAACATACATGCTGATTAATTATGAGTCCAGATATCTAAGCTGTGAGCTGTACAATCCAAAAAAAATCCCATGCAACAGTCAAGGCTAGGGCATACTGATACCAGTTAACATATGAGGTTTGCTTTTTGTACTAGGAGAATAGCTCTTTCCTTAGATCACTCACAGCTTCATTCCTCTATCAGCTGCTGCTTTCACACTTTAACTGTATGACAAATGGTTAGTACAGGGCATCCTGATGATCCAAACAATAAGCAGCAGCAACACTACACCCATAATATATAAATATTTTATGAGTGAGTCTGGGAATGTCATGCAGTATAAATTAATAGTGCATTTCAGATATAGCACCACTGTTATCAAGACCTTCTTAGATAGTATTATATTTTTCCTATTCTATTTTATCTCTTCTTTTTTTTCAAGCACCTTTATTGAATTATCACTTGTGACATAGGCAAATTTAACTTCATATAAAAGTAATCAAACTATATTAACAGAACAGATATTATACTTCACATATATTGCTATGTGTCATATAACCTAAGCAATATTACATACATTTTTTTAAATTCCTGATTTTTTTAAACAAAAAACATCTTCATTAAACCATTACTTACTATATAGGCAATCATACATTTATATAACTGAAAACAAACCACACCAACACAATCTCTTCTTATCACTAGCAGATCAAAACTAATTGACAGCATATGGTTTATGATTGCAAAGTTCTACAAACTTTTTGAAAAAAATCAATGCTTCGTACAAGCATTGTGGTCTGATAATTTTGTGTTAACAACATTTTTGGTGCTGTTTAATGTTCCAGTTCCTGGATGTGTATTCAAGTCTCAGTTCTTAATTCTCATGTCTCTGGAGCTTATTAAACAATAGCCAGCATAATGACTACAAAGAATTAGAAAAAGAAGATTATGTCTTCATTTACATAACTATAAATAGTGCTGTGCATCATAAGGAAATGTGTACTATTAAGATAAAAACAACCAAACTAACCACAAAATTTAATTAATATATGTTCTATGATCAATTTACGGCTGTTTAATTCATTTTAGTAATGTTTTTAGGAAGAATTCATATCAACACCCCTTTGTTAATAGTTATTTATTATGTTAATGTGTTTGTTCCTGTATAGAAATTTTCAATAAAAATATTTTAAAAAATCAATAGACTTACATACATAGTGGAGCAAACACCAACATGCAGTCATACCTACTAAACTAGCAAAATCAACTTAAATCACCCTTAACATTTGCAGCTCAGCCCTACTTCTAAACAGACTTATGAAATATTTTGCAATAATATTGAAATAAGCTTAAAAATTGAGAGCATGTGATAAATGAAACATACAACTAACATCACCATGATAATAATACTCTCATTTACTTTAAGTGTCACAGATTATCATTACCTACTACCATACCTTCTTTTATATCCCCATACCAAAATACACCAACAATTTAAGTTGCACAAATCAAACTGCAGGCATACTAGTATCATCTGAGTTATTCAACTCTATCACCACTCAAGTGTTTCATCTTAAACTCAAATACCTGCAGATAAACCACCTAACTTAAATAAATAAACAAAAACATGCCTTGTTAAAATGGCTTAATACATTCAATAAATACCCATACACTTCCAATAAAAACCTTTGCAGTTGTAATGATATACAATATTATTCAGGACTATATATCACACATTGCAACAAAAATGCCCCTCTCTAATAATCAAGAGATTCCTTTCTAGGATTAAAAAAAAAATATTCCACTTATATACTAGACATGTATGTAATACATTCCTTGACAAGCACTCTTGGAAAGCCCCAAAGCAACCTGTATTTTAGCTATAACACAAGCATGGCTAAAACCAATAACAGAAGATGATCAAAATCTACCCCTATGTTATAGTATAACTTTTCATGAACAAACTAAAGAGCAAAAAGAATTTTACTGTTATTTGCAACCTGATATAGTGTCTTGACATCCTAGTATAATACCTACATCCATCTACTAATAGCAAACCTAAAATAATTAGCAATAAAGCTTAATACATCATAGGAGCAATATTCCACCCACTCCTGAAAACATTAATACCAGCACCATGGAAGACTTTCTGTTATGCTTACTCACTACAATAAACCAATGCACGATTATACTAGGCGATTTCAACATTAACTGAGCCACACCCAACCCAGCAAAAGAACATAATCAGCAATCCTGCAGCTTAAAGTTACAGGAAAGGAACAACATTAGAATGGATAACTGCAACTAAAACTTAAAAAGCTCCCTATGAAGAAATACTACCAGGTACTATAATTGACCTCTGCCTAACCTCTACCATTGGGAAATTCACTGAAAACAACACTGAAACAACCAGACAAATATTATGCAAAAGGGTGTGTAACCTAAAAAATATATTAAATGTTATTTTAGTGTATTGCTCAGAAATGGCAAGTGGTCTCCCCATAAACACTTTTAATTAAATTAATCAGTTATATATTTAATAACAACTTTCTATATCTACTGAACTCACTAACACCAACTGGCAAGTAAACTACAGAATAGCCTGATGTCTAACACATTTAAATAAACACACTGTGACAGCTAGGGACAAAAATAGAAAAATGGCAAATATATAAACACCCCCAAATTTGGAAAATTGTACACATCCATGTAAAAACCTGAAGAAACGATAAAAGAGACAAAATAAACCATTGAAATAATTTACAAATTAATTGCAAAAACAACTTTTTTCCACCATTTGGGTGGTTGCTTGGACCAATGGCTCCTGGGCCAGCTCATTGCCAGATGTGAAAATAACATTTTTTAAAGTTTCCTATTATAATCTGCCACTGGACCCAGCCACCAAGAGCACTACATATGCCTATGACTTCTATGGCATATAAACCAACATATAAAGAATCAAAAACCAAAGGAGGAAAAGGTGCTGAAAAAATAGGACCAATAAACCAACCACACAGCACTATGGAGGTCAAGCTTAGAATTCTTAATAATGTCTAAAATTCAGCTGGTGAGTAAAACACAGTTTATTAAGATAAATGCTTAACAGTATCACCGCATTTATATCAGCAAATGCAGGACTTCTTTAGAAAATAAATGTTGCACTCTTCACTTTGTTTATATACCTTTCTTAAATACAACTAAATAATATAATTGAAACCAATCTTTCAATTAACAAAACCTATAGTAAAAATACTTAAAAACACATTTAAAGTTAAAAAAAAAAATACACTTAGAAAACATACATCTCCAAATTATAGACAACATTAAAACAACTTTAAAAAAACTTTAAAGTGATACTCTATTACCTACACTAACATAAAAAATATTGTTAAATAATTTTTTATTTTTCATATAGGACAAACACAGAACTTCCACAAATTTAAACTAATACTACCATCTAGTGGCTGAACCTAAACCTTTAAAGTATATTTTAATTAAATTTTATTACATCTTGTAACTTAAACCACCAAATATATAAAAAAAATTCTTAGCTTAATACTCCTTTTAAAAATTTTTAAAATATTTAAAAGTTTGGCTGCCTTAGTTTCAGCACTGGGGCTAAGTATATATCCTCATTCATCCCTGGGAATGTATTTTATTCTAAAACTAATTGCCAAAAAAAGTTCTCTATACTCTATTTTTCCCAGAGTCCACCTCTAGAATCTTGTTCTATCACTTTTAAAATAAAAATAAAAGACTATAATTTGCTGAAAGGCAAGTTAATCTGTGTTTGTATAGTGCATTATTTACATACTTATTCTGAATTTCATGCAGATGTTCATAGACCCTGCTATTTAGTTTCCTAATGGTCTTTTCTATATAAAATGCCCAGATGCTTTACATATAGCAACATATACCACCGCATGCTGTCACAATTTGAATATATATATATATATATATATATATATATATATATATATATATATATATATATATATAGCGTCAATCACCCTATCCCTAGAATGAATGTATATAGATTCCCTGTTTAAAATTCCCTACTGTTTATAATTTGGAGATGTATGTTTTCTAAGTATATATTTTTAACTTTAAATGTGTTTTTAATTATTTTTAATATGAGTCTTTGTTAATTTAATGATTGATTTCAATTATACAATTTAGTTGTATTTAAGAAAGGTATATAAACAAAGTGGAGAGTGCAATGTTTCTTGTCTGAAGAAATCCTGTATTTGCAGATAAAAACATGGTGATACTGTTAAGCATTTATCTTAATAAAATGTGTTTTACTGATCCCCCTACCGAGTTTTAAACATTATTAAGAATGTATAAACAATCCCACCTCTATTTGGCATAAGTTTAATAGGAAATTATTAATTTTATTTTTGTTTATTTATTTGCATATGTCATTTGGAGTAATCTGAACTGGGCAGTGCCTCTTTTTTTATCAGTGGCATATTCCTGAGAAAATATGTTCCAGTTTGAAAAAAACATAGCACTTTATAAAAGCAAGTAGAATACAGCAATACATTTTACTGCTGACTGTATACAAAAACATTTACAATTTAGTACAGATTGTTCTGTTGTTACATTCTAACATTCACGTATATATATATATATATATATATATATATATATATATATATATATATATATATATAGTCAGTATGAAATGTACTTGATTTAAGTGTGCAATCATTTGTTAAAAACTAAATATTTATTTTATCTTTCTTTACTAAAATGCTAGATCATAGGTACCTTGAGCATTTACCTTTAAATACTTGTGATGCATGCCATTAGTACATATGCAGCACATAATGGTGAAGATCTTCAGCTTTACTTAAAGGAACAAATAAATAAATGTCCACTGCTCTATTGACCCTGTCTAAAGCACTTCAGTTTTCTGTTCCATGATTCATTGGAATGACAATGAACAGAAAGCATGACAATGAACAGAAAGCATGTATATATATATTAAAATGGGGTTCCTATTAGATGACCAAAGATGCATTCTATTGAATGCATCTTTGTCGAAGTTAAAACAACGAAAAGGCAAATAGTGAAGTGGCTTTTAATCAAATTCTTTCCCAAGGAAAGATTTTGCTTGGCCGCTTCCGTTACTTTGCCATTTTCAGCACTGTAGTGTGACCTCAGAGTTGATATATTTAAGTAGGGGTGTGTGTTTTTTCTTGGAACAGCGATTTCTTTCCTTTGGAAAAAAAATCACTGTTCTGAACTTTCGAGATTGTAAGCTTTCACTTACATGGGTTTGATTATTCATCATTCACTTTTTATAAGTGTACGATGATATAATATAGTCCCTTAAAATGTATACCTGGCTATCTGCAAGTGTTAGTGGATTGCCAACTTTAGTATAAATATTTTTTAATGCTGGTAGCCAGCCAAAATATTTTGAAGGAAATAACTGTGTTGTGGATGAAAACAACTTGCCATCCTCATTTGCTCAGTTTAAAATCTGGCATTAAAGGCTCTTGTGCATTTGTTTAAAACAAATTTAAATATTTTATTTTTTGAATATGATGGCTGGCTGATAATCAATCAGGTTGATGGGGTAGCTGTGCTGTGGGCAAAAGTAACCTCTCCTCTTCATTTGCTCAATTTAAAGTGTGGCATTAAGGGTGGTTTACATCTGTATGAAATAAACTGTCATATACATTCTCTCTTTTTCGTGTGGGCTAGCTATGGTGTGCATTACATAACTTGCTTTTTTTGCTTTTTCATTTGCTCAGTTTAAAGTCTGGAAATAGGTGCTAGTGTGCATTTGTGTAAAATAAATTGGAATATTTTATTGTTTCTTTTTGTGGTGGATAGCTGTGCTGGGATGAAAGTAACTTGCTCTTTTCATTTGCTCATGGTAAATTCTGTCATCAAGGGATTGGCTGGCGTACATTTATGTGAAATAAATTATAATAATTACTGTTTTTTTGGGGTGACTAGCTATGCTTTGGATGAAAACAACTTGAACAAACCATGTGCTCCATTCAAAGTCTGACATTAAGGACCATTTTGCATTTTTGTGAAAGAAATTGGAATATTTATTATTTATTTTTTTAAAATATGCTGACAGGCAATCAGATTGAGGGGGTTAGCTATGTTGTAGATGGAAGAGGTTTGTTTCTTCATTTGCTGACATTAAGTGCTAATGAGCATTTGTGAGAAATTAATTAGAATATTTATTCTTTTTTAATGTGCTGGCAGGCAACTAGATTGGCTGGGGAGGGATAGCTGTTCTGGGGATAAAAGGGCATATCTGCATGTCGTCTTGGACTTTTCTGATGCACATATTTATTACAAAAATGTTACATTGTATTGAGTTTCATAGCATATACACTGTGGTGCGATTGTGTAATTGGTGTATATAATTTCAAGTGGTGAACAGGTACTTTCCCTGTTGCAAAAAAAAAAAAAAAATCTATTTTTACAGGGTGTTTTGACTCACCATTTTTGAAATGTAATTTTTGGTAAATGGTGAACCATTAAAAAATCATCAATTACTAATAGGAAAACTAAATAAAAGTAACTTGCCATTTTCATTTGATCTGTTTTAAAGCCTTATTAAGGACTAATGTGCTTTTGAGTGAAATAAATTGGTGTATTTACTGTCTCTCCAGTTTTCGTATGAAGCAAAGGTGAAACTGTTTAGTCTGGGCTTACAGGACTACTATGCTTTTGTCTGGAATAGTCTGGAATATTTTCTCACTGGGTGGTGTTTGTGTGAAACTATTCATGATTTTGTAGAATGTACCTGACTTTGTTTCATAGTGTTGGTCTGTGCCTCATACAAGTTGTGGTCTGCCAAATCAGTGAGGATTGCAATTACTAAATGAGGAAACGGGCTTGATATGGATGATGATTGCCATGTTATTTGCTCAGCTTCCATTCTGGCTTTACATGTGTGGTATGCATTTGTATGAAATAAGCTTTGGCTACCATTTGTGTAAACCCAAGATGAAACTGTCCCTGATGTTGCAGAAAGTCCTTGACTGTGTCACATTTTAATTTGGTTCTCATAAAATTATAGCTTTCTGACAAATTGTTGAGACTTGTAGTCACTCGATAATGGCAAACATTTGAGTATCAGACTTCATGTTCTTCAGAAAATGCATGCTAATATAAACATTTAAAATAAACCAGTAACATTTAAAATCTGTCCCAGACTCTAGACCTTTGTCCCTCATTATTATTTGGCTTTGTACTGATTTCTTTCTCTAAGAGATTGAGTGGTATTTTGCCAAAGTTTGATGAGGTATATATGCAAAGTGACTTGATCAGTTTAATCAGTCTGGCTTTGCATGACTAATGTGCAGTTATGTGACTTAAGTTGGAATACCCAAGCTAGTATGTGTTTGTGTGAAACAAACCTGAAATACATTATTTTGTCCCTTATTATTTTTACCACAATCAGACTAATGAGATATACACAGTCAATAATGTAGCTATGGTTGATGAGTATGGTGGCTGTCAGTGAGTGAGAATGGCTTTCTCTGTATTCAGGGGCAAGCTAAATAGTCATTAGTCTGGCTTTGCAGGACTAGTGTGGATTTCTGTAAAGCAGATAGGAATTTATTGGGGTCATTTCTGGCTGTGACTGGTGAGTATAGAAATTGTTCGGTTATAATGACAGCAGTTTGCATGATCTTAAAACATGAAGATGAATCCAAATGAATGTGTGTATTTATGCATGCCACCCCCCCAAAAAAATGTGCATGCATGTGTGTGTCAGGGTGGCTCATGGCTTAAAAGCCCCTAAGGGCCTAAGGTACCCTTAATCCTCCACACAATGGGTTGGAAGATAGGGGATCTTTGAATTTTTTGGCTTTCAAATGTGAATATCAGTTTGGCTTTGGATTAATCTCCAAATAACATTCTGAAGATCATACATGATCAAGGAGGGAATTACATTAGTTGTGCTGCAGAAAGAGGAAACATTTGTAAGGATAAAGTCAAATACATTCTCACTTGAGAATTTGGACTATTATAGTCAAACCATTTCTCTTCATTCAGATATATACACACATATATATATATATATATATATATATATATATATATATATATATATATATATATATATATATATATATAGGCTCCCTTCACATGGTTGACATTTCAGAATATCGACATTCATATGGCTGAGACCATATGATCGACATTCAAAATGTCAACTATGCGGAACTGGCATCTTCATTTTCTGCACTGTAGTGTGATCTCAGAGTTGATATATTTAAGTTCCGGGGGGTGGGAGGGCGCAGGGGGGCATAGTCCCCCTACTAGCAGCATGAAGGTAAGTTTTTTTGTGTTTTTTATTTTTTATTCTATGGTTGACATTTCGAATGTCGATCATAT
>NC_056735.1:677756738-677764238 GCF_019279795.1 Protopterus annectens
ACTGTTGCTGTACACCACTCTTTGGGCACATATCCTGTAGTAAGGCTGAGATTGAACAGTAGTTTTATGTTTGGGTTTAGCTCTTCTTGGAGTTCATGTAGGATGCAGCCCGGGTCACCGTCTGGTCCCATTGATGCTGTGTTTTTTGCTTTGGAGAGGGCGGCTCTTACCTGAGCATTTGAGATGTCAGGGGGGGCAGCACTCTGCTGGGATAGATATTTGCCCTTTTGGTGGGGAGGGGGGGGAGTTTGCGCTGAACCTGTCAGCTAGGATATTGGCAATGTCTGTGGGTTCAGTGTATTTTTTGTCATTTTGGACTAATTCTGAGCATATCTGGGAATTCCCACCCAGGTTCCTAACATAAATAAAGAAAGCCTTGTGATTATCCTTAGTGTCCTGTGCAATTTTTCTCTTGAAGCTGACCTTAGACAATTTTATGAGTGCCCGTAGTTTTTTGCTAATACTGATCGGTGATGCCTTCCCTTTTTGGGATTTTGCTCTATCATTTAGTAGCTTCCTCCTTCTATTGTATAGTTTGTTTATGGCTGGGGTCCACCAGACAGGACGTCTGCCTTTGGAGGATTGGGTCTTGGTTTTATTTGGGATCGCATGATCCATGCATTCCTGAAGGTGTTCATAGAATGCGTTTATAAAGGATTCTGCGGTCTGGGCCATATTTTCCACAGGCCCAGAGGCTTTGAAGAATTCCACCTCGGTTTTGAGGTGTGTGAAATTTGCTTTAGAGAAGTTTTTCACTGTGGTTTTCTGGGCAGGGGGTGGGGTCGGGATGTGAATATCCAGTGAGATTAGTTTATGGTCTGATCTTACCAGTGAGGGATACACTTCTGGTCTGGAGCATAGAGTATGGTGGATGAACCTAAACTATGCTCACATCACAAATTCTGGTTCATAGGTTCACAGTTTCATAGGTGATTATTAGGCTAATGACCTCAGGGTCTTTTCACACATTACCATGCCTCCCAAATGTATCTGACAAGTTTTTATACCCTAGGATTATTTTAAGGGGTATATATGGGCTTGGGTATGGGTGGTCAAACATTAAAAGGCTGTCTCTGTCTACTAAAGACATATGTGCCATACCAGGGGTTACATTTCTGATTGCCAATCTACTGTTCCAAGTTATATTTGAATTGTGGTAGAGAAGAACTCTGCTTCACATGTATGGGAAGTCTGTTCCAGACAAGGGCTAGTCTCTGAGACAGGAATCTGTCTCTGCAATATGTCTTGTTTATATTGCGGACAAGGCTTAGGTCTCAATAATGGGTAATTCTGATGCTATTTGTTTTGCAGATGTGCAACACACCATTCTGAGTAGGATCAGAGGATGCTTTGTAGGCTGGGCATAGATTGCCTCTCAGCAACTGTAACAGACCAAGTACAAGGATAGGTTTTGAGGCTGTTGTTGGAAAGACAATTGACTGTGACCTTGTCTTTACTTAGCATGGCGAGTAGAATATCAGTAAGTCTGAATGTGCAGTCACCTATATCTAGAACATTGACATTTTTGGTCACAACCTCTGGAGACCTTATGGGGTATATCTTCGAGTTGGAGCTCTGCTTCTTAGGCATGGGTGAAGGAGCAGGTGATGACATATATGTGGGTATGTTACTATGTGACTGAGGTCTGCCTAAATGGTATCTAGCAGGCTTGTTTACTGATTTCCTTATAAACTCAGCATAAGTGGGTTTGGTGCTATGTGGCTGTGATGTGTTGATAAGCTGCTTATTGATTTTTAGTGTGTTAGGGGGGGGGTAGCCAGGATTTTCAGATTTGTACTCGCAGCTCCCAGCCTACTCCCCCCCCCCGCAGCAAGCCACACCCACATCAGTACACTGCTGTCCACCCATTCCCTTAAACTGCTGACCAAGCCATTCCCCTTTCACAACACTGCTCTCTGAGTGGAACCCTGACAACTATACGCCAGGATAAAGCAGCATAAACATTTCATTCCAAAAAGTGCATCTCAAGGGTCAAAAGACAAAATACCTTCTCATTTAAATTTTTGCAGACTTCATCCCAGTAGAGCTATACCCCAGTGTTTGAGTGGAAAACCTTAGAAATAGATCTAAATAAAGATATATTTTTTCTGGTGGAAGAAAAGCTCTTTGAACTGAGGTGTGTAGTTGGCATCCCAGAAACACAATCCTGTGTGAGGGAGTGAAGAAAGACTTTTGAATGTGCTCTTAGAATCCCAGCTTGTGGAGGAGATCTCTCAGCTGACAAAGATTCTGGACACCTTGAAAAAGAGTGACACCTTGACAAGATGCTGCAAAAATAGGCAAGTTGTCTTAATATGGAAAAATGAGGATGCCCTGTAGCCTGCAATGAGCTATAACTGGAGCTAGACACTTTTTGAACACTCTTGGTGCAGTGGATTGTCCAAAGGGTATGGCAGAGAATAGATAATGTTATCCAGACACACAAAATCTTATGAACCATCTGAAGTCTGGATGAATAAGATGTGATGAAGAACAAGTGGAAACAAAAAGAGTCTGATATAGAGGAAGAGGAAAGACCCTCTGGAAAGCAGGAATTTCTTCCCACTGCCATGTGTGACCTTGATGAATGAGTTTCAGAACAAATTTGCTTGAAACAATCATTTGCCAAACAGGAAAATGGACATTCAGACTTTCAGAAAGAAAAAAAAATGGGCCAGGATGGGAGGGCGCCACAAAGTGTCTTGAACTAGACATGCTCGACCATCCTTGGTTTTGGGAAATTCAAGACTTCTCTTTGGAACCCCTTTGCCATTTCTTTTTAAATGTCTGTTTACCTAAATGTTGTTGAGATTGTTTAATCAGTTTTTGCCAAAAATGGATGAGGAGATAAAAAAAAATCCCTAGGACAATTTGCTAAAGGAGGGTTGAAAAATCTTAAAGATTCCCTGGATTAGCTTGCCCCTCTCATCACATTTTTTATTTTATTTTATTTTCAGTTTGATGACTGAGGAGGTCCACTGGGCTCAAGGAGCCTGTTTTCAGTGGAGGCCCGTGGAGAAAATCTCCAAAAAAACATAGTAGACATAGTAACAGTTAAACAATTAGTAAAAAGTATGTATTAAAACATAAGCACAGTAGAATATCAACATAGTATGGTATACAGTGCATATGTACATATAAATACAATTAGAGGTTGATAGTATAGAGTCACCATTATACTAAAGTTTTAAATCTTCTGAGAATGCTATGAAAGAAACATTTGTAAGAAAATAGTAAATAAGATTGAACTCCTATTGGGTATGGTGGAAGGTACTTTATGTATATATATGTATTCATGTATTAGGCAGGATTAGGTAGGTAGAGTGCAAGCGCATTTCCTGTTACTGGAGAGGTAGGAATGGAGCTGGGTTTTGAAGTGATCAGAGTTTTCAGAAATTCTTAGAGAGGGAGGAAGAGAGTTCCATTTTATGGTTAAGGAAAAGGATAGGAGAAGCTGACCTGAGGGACAGTTTGTATACAGAAATGAGATTTTGGTGAGCAGATCTTAGAGTTCTGTGAGGGGTATATAGTGGTAAGATATTAGTTAGTGCAGGGCACTTAGTGGGTTTAAAAATGAGTTTGTGGACTGTAGTGAGTTGGAGGTAGTCAAGGTAGTTAGAAAGTTCTAGCCCATGCAGTAGGTGGAGAGGTATGCAGTGGTGGGTAGAGTACTTGGGCTTAGTGGCAAACTTTGAGATTTTGTTGTAACAGGATTCCAGTTTAGAGGAGATAGAGGAAGATAGGTTGGTTAGTAGGGGGGGGGCACCATATATCAGAGATAGTAGTAAGTAGGTAGTGGCAATGGTCTGTCTTGTGGAAGGGGATAGAAAGTGGGAGTTTCTGTACAGCATGCCAAGTTTCTGATGTGTTTTCTTAATGTTTAGCTGAATATGGGTGTTGAATTTTAGACGTTCATCAATAGTAACCCCTAGAAGTTTAGCAAAAGGAACAACTTCAATAGTGGAGTTGGCATGGCTGATAATGTTGAAGGAGGTTTTGTCAAGAGGGTGAGATTTAGAGGGAGAGAATAGTAGAATTTTAGATTTTTTGACATTTAGAGAGAGGTGATTTTGAAGCATCCAGTTTTCACCGTTCTCAGTGGTGGAAAAAGCAGTTTGGGTTTTTGTTTGGAGTACTTGGAGGTTAGAAGCAGAGCAGACTAGACTTGAGTCGTCTGCGTATTGAACTATCTTGGTGCTAGGAATGGCTGTGTGGAAGTCATTAATAAATATATTAAATAGCATTGGGCCATGTATGGATCCTTGGGGGACTCCGGTTGGGGTAGGGAAAAAGGTTGAGGTGCCACTTTTCCATTTTATGGCCTGAGATCGGTCAGAGAGGTAGCTGCTGAACCAGGTAAGGGTGTTGTGTCAGAGATTAAGATTAACAAGGTGGTTTAGGAGATGGGAATGGGAGACAGTATCAAAAGCCTTGGAGAAATCAAGGAGGATTGTGGATAAAAGTTCTCCAGAGTCATGGGCGTGGTTTACTACGTCTAGGAAAGAGAGGAGAGCAGTTATTGTGCTATGGCCTGGATGAAGTCCATGTTGAGTTGGGGTGAGAAGTTGGTTATTTGTAAGGAATGGCATGAGCTGGATGCATTTCTCAAGTATTTTTGAAATAGGTGATAGAATGGCTATGGGCCGGACGTTGGAGATGCTATTATTTTTGCCTCCTTTGTGGAGGGGTAGGATAAAGGCTGCATGCCACAGTTTAGGAACATAAGATTCCTGTATAGATCTGTTAATGAGAATGCTAATGGGGATGGCGATGCTGTCTGCTGCGAGTTTTAGAAAGAGTGAGGGTATGTTGTCAGGGGCATTGGAGCCTGGCTTAAGCTTAGAGAGGAGTTTAGTTATATATGAGGTGGAAATGGGTTTGAGATGAAAGAAGGGAGATGAGAAAGGAATGGATGGTGGAGGAGAGGGTTTGAGTAGGGGGATGAGTTGTTGTTTAGGAAGGTCTTGGTGAGTTCTGCTATGGAGGTAGTAAAGAAGGAGTTGAATAGCATGGCTATTTCTGGGTCAGACTTGCTATTGTCAGGGCAAGGATTGTTTCTGGTACCAGGATTGAGAAGAGAGTTCATTGACTTCCAGAATTGTTTGGGATTTTTGGGATGATTAGATTGAAGTTTGGTATAGTATGATTTTTTTATCCTGTATAATATGTTTTTTGGCTGGGTTAAGTTGTTTATATTTAAGAAGGGCATCTGGGTTCTTATTACGATGGTAAAGTTTCCAGGTTTTAACCCTTTGTTTCATAAGTATTTTGGTGTGTTTAGTAAGCCAAGGGGCTGAGTTGTTTTTTATACGTTTTGTTCTGGGGGGGAGGGGCATGAGAATTAACGGTAGCTAAAAAGGTTGAGTTGAAATGTTCAACGGCCTGGTCTAGAGGAAAGAGTTTTTAGATTGTCCCAGTTTATTAGTTTGAGAGAATTGGAGAAAGTTGTGGGGTTAAAGTTTGTGTGGTTAGGTGTGTGGATATATTGGTGTTGGTGAGGAGAGGAGGGAGTTGCTCTACGGACGAAGGCTGGCAAGTGGTCACTAATGGAGTCTGGTAAGGTGCCCAAATGGGAGATTATATTAGGGTGAGAGAATAGGATTCAGTCAAGTATGGAGCCTGGGGGGTTGTTTTTATTAGGTCTGGTAATGGAATTTCTATGTTGACTGAAATTATATAAGTTGATTGAGATGGTGGGATTATTGTTATCAATTTTGTTCCAGTCAATGTTTACACCTCCTAGGATGTAAGTCTCAAGCTTAATATTGGTTGAGGCCTATAGTAGAATGTCTTCGAGTGTAGATGTTTTGCTTCCAGGGGGGATATAGAGGGCGATAACAGAAATGCTTTTATAGTTATTTATTTTGAGTATTCCTATGACTAGTTTGGTGTTGTTGAGTTGAGGGATAGGGTTTTGGTAGGGAGTGATGGAGAGTAGGCTTGATTAGATCAAGGCTACTCCTCCACCTTTTCTATTTAGGTGGTCATGTCTGAGAGCATAAAATCCAGGGGGGAGAATTTCAGAATTAGGAATATTGGATTTTAGCCATGTCTCTGAGACAGCTGCTATGTCAGAAAAGGTATGATACAGCCAGGCATGGAAATGGGCTATTTTGTTCTTTAGACTCTGGGCATTAATGGTCAGAATTTTGAGATATTTAGGGTTGGTGATATTGGTGGTGGTAAGGGGAGATGGATTGTTGCTGGTAGTAGGGCCTGGGTTGGGTGTATGTCACCTGCTAAGCATAGGCAGTTAAGGGGAAATTGGAGCAGGGCTCTAGGCTTTCTCTTAGAAAATTGTAGGAGGTGCAGTATTGCTTTAGGTATGTGGTGTTTTATTGGAGAGGGAAGAGGTTTTAGTTTGATATAGTGATGAGGGTTTGGTTGAATTAGAGAGGAGGATATAGTATGAAAGTGGGATCTAGTAGAGAGAGGATGGGTGCTGGCAGTGATGGTGGGGGATAGGAAAGATGGGGGTAGTTTGTTAGAGGAATAAGTGGTAGCATGTTATAAAGGAATTAGAAGAAGAATGGTGAGGGAGACAAGGATTTGAGACAGTAGAGGGGACATGGTATGATTAGAAATACGTGAGTAGTTGGTTAGTGTGTGTGTGAAGGAAGAAGTCTGATGATAGGGGACTCTGAGAGGGTAAGAGGGTGGAGTATAGAAAAGGCTATGGGACTGTAAGGGTTAAAATGAGGAAGGGGGTGATTATGTATTGGAGGAAGTGAAGGGGAGGAGATGAATGCGAGATGTACCTGGATTGGCTGAGTGTAGGAGGAGGGGACCCGAGGTTAGAATAAGTGTAGGTGTAGTGGGGGCGGGTGAGAATTGGGGGCAGGGTAGGAGAGAGGAGTGAGCCTGAAGGGCGAATGGAGCAGGTAGAAGCAAAGGAGAAGGAGGTAGGGGAGCCAGTATTTTTATCTGGTCAGTGCAGGAGAGTACAAACGCAAGGTAATAATGTTTGGGTAGGTTACAGGTTTCCTTGCAATATATCTCACTTGATTGCCTAGAGCTAGTCATTTAGTGAGATAGTAGGACTAACAGGGTAGTCTAGTATGAAGTTGCCAGTGCTGTGGACCCCTGAGCAGAACACTATGCTAAAAAATCCCCGTACATTAATGGGTTAGCTTTGAAAAGTAATTAACCTTTTCTCCGTTTTTGCAAATAATAAGAACGAGTGTAGCTGCTGGTGTTTCACAAGCAGCAGCAGTCCCTAGTGTTGAAAGCCCTTCCTATGAGGCGGGCTGGGTAGGGAGAAATTGTAAGAGATTCCTAGGAAGAGAAGGAAAATATTGATGTAGATTAGGACAGTGCAGCAAGCATATTAACTCATTTCAATATACTTGTTACAGTGCAAACAGCTAAACCAAATCTTCAAGCAATAGAACAAATTCAATATGATTACTTGTTACAGTGGAAACAGTTAAACCAATCTTCAAACACTAGAACAACAAATTTTCTCCTAGTCTATACATTATACCACAGCAAAAGGCCTTA
>NC_056735.1:677769238-677851738 GCF_019279795.1 Protopterus annectens
TGTTGGACTCCTTGGAATCTCAAAAATATACGAAACACTGTGAAAGCAGGACAAAGTAAGCCAACACAACTTTCTCAATGACATCATATGCAGTATTTCATGTTAGGTATGGTCAGCATTCTAAAGCTGACATTATCTTCTGCATTTTCTGTTTATGATCAGTGTTGTGACTGTCAGGGTTTGAACTGCTATCAGGCTTGTCATGTTTGTAGCAATAACCACACATGTTACTCCTTATCTGTGCCATTCTAGTATGCCAGCTAACTGGAGGCACGGTTTAGAAACCAGAGTCCTTTTATTAGTTTTAAAGGAAATAAGAAAGGTAAAAGCTTACTCAGATCATTTACAGAATAGCACATAACACAGATGATTATGATCAGGTTTCCAGTTGTAACAAAAGTGTTATGTTGTTGAGACATCCATATTAAGAACACCTAAGAAGTTAGTTATGTTGAGAAGCCCAATCATAATTCTTTGTAGTGTACAGCGATTCAGCATCTCCAGTGTACCACTAGCTAAAGAGAAAATGAATGGAGTACACAGTAATTCATAGCTTTAAAAGCCTTAAAACACTTGTATGCCACACAGACAGGGGTCAGAAGCAAATTGTACCTCTGACAGACTAACAGATTAAAAATATGTTAAACACTTCAGTCTGCCTTTTTGTGTGGCAGTGTGAAATGTTTACAGCTTTCATCACTGTTATAATTTCCTTGTGCTTTTCATAATGGATGCTGTAGATGCCCTGGCATGAGACTACAATATAACAGCTCTAAAAAATATTTAACAAAACTTGATATGCCACCATTAAGCCACAACTGACACATCAGTGGCACAGCATCATGTCACTCCTGCATTAACAGCTGTGTACACTTTGAATTCCATAATGCTCCCTACCATAAAATATGTATTCTTCACATATAACTTAGCCTGTACAAGAAATATTTATAACAAACTTTGGCTGTGTCTCTGACTTGTTCTTTCATAATCATTAGGCTAGTGTTACTTCTTTTACCAAATACTCATGTTACTACTCACTGTCCAAACAGTATCATTTTCATCCACAGCTCAAGTCCTAACATTCCTATTTAGAATTACACTAATTCAAACATACTGACCTCTCTCTGTTACATTTTTGATTTACAATTCTACTGATTCAGCTGTATTAGCCTTCCCACTATTACCCACTCTACATAAATAAGCAGTTGCTTCTCATTTAGCATTTAGTATTTATACATACTTGCCTTCACTTTCCATAATGTTTACCAACTTATTTTCACTGTGTGTTACTACATCATATTACCTCTAAAATGTCATAAGGGATAATTGTAAAAAGGGGAAAAATGTAAGTATGGCACATATAGATTACAATCACACATTCATGCATAAAGGAGTGCTTACAGATGTATAAGATACACTCTAGATTGATTACTTACATTCCAGTGACAAACCACTTTGCAGCTAAACCATGCTAAAGGACAAGTTATAATCCCACTGATAAGAATTCAGAGGGGGATAATCTAGGGTGACTCTGCCTTAATCTTAACCCATTAAGCTATCTACTTAACTGATTAAGCCAAAGTTACAATATGGCTCCCAGACAACAACAAAGTGTAAAGACTTCTCAACTCCATTTTGTGGATGATTTATAACTGTACAGTTCATCAGATGAGGAGCTGAAAGCAAAGCTAAAAGCGGTCAGAATATTCTCAGATGATATAAGAATGTTATTTGGTCTTGATAAATGTGCAAAAGCAACATTTAAAGCAGGAAAACTGACACATCAAGAACATATCAATCTAGGATAGGAATGTGATATGAAGGAACTTGAGCAGGAGGGAGTGTATAAATATTTGGGAACTGATGAAGGATCAGCAATAAAACATGAACAAATGCAAACAAAACTCAGTAAGGAATATTTCAGAAGACTAAAATGAATACTGAAAACAGCCCTGACATCTAGGAACATAGTCCAAGCTATAAACCAATTTGCTCTTCCTGTTCTAACTTTTAGTTTTGGAATTACTGAGTGGCCTCAAAAAGTAATGGAATAGTTGGATATTAAAACAAGAAAAATGATTCATGCTTATCAAATGATATATAAAAATCAGCGTATACCAAGATTATATATACCTCATTCTGAAGGAGGTATGAGCTTTCTCAGAATTGATTACATGTAGCAATCACAGGACTGCATACATGTCTGCTGACCTCACCAGATCCAAACATAGTGAAAATTTTGAAACATGAAAAGAACACATAAAAGATGACTTCTCTACTTAGTTTAGCAGAAGCATATTGGTGTCAAGCGGAAATGGAAACCAAATCAGAAGTAGAAAAAAATCAGGCAGCGCAGCAACTGAATGTGCCAAAAAACAAAAGAAAGACTATATAAGAAAAAGGATCATATGAGAAGGCAAAAAATGTGGAAAGAGCATAAATATATTTGCAAGTAAAGAAAACTCCCTGAACAACCTCATGTCGATCAGGATCTGACACAGGAATGGTTAAGGAGAGGTGAATTTAAACCAAAAGATGAAAGGTTAACATTAGCAGCCTAGGATAGTCGACTATGTACACATTGGTTTACAAAGTTCATTGAATGTGTGGGAGAAACAAATAAATGCAGGTTCTGTAAAACAAAACTGGAAACAGTTGCATATGTTGTTGCTGGGTATGATATGCTAATGGCAGAAGGCCTGTATACTGAAACGCATAATAATGTGGCAAGACTGTTGCATTGGGATTGTTCAAACATTACAATTTTGAAGTAGCTGAGAAGTATTGGAAATGAGCCACAAAGCATTTTTGAGAATGCTGAAGTTTATATCACATGGGATTATCAACAGTTAATCCCTGAAAAATTAAAAGTAACATTGATCATTGAAATTACTACACCCAGTAATTACAGTGTCTTATGTACAGAGAGACACTAAGTCAAAAAGTACCAAGATTTTCTGGCACAAATGTGGGCAATGTATAAGAAGGATATCCACACAATTCTAATAGTAGTAGGAGCAATGGGTCTCATAAAAAAGAATTTACAGTCTTATTTAGATACGTTACCAGTACATGTAACTCCATATGAATTGCAGAAGGAGTCAATTCTGTGCACATTGTAGGTGCTGCAGAGAGTACTTATGGCTAACATCAAAGATTGAAACAGTACTAATTTCACAAACTTTAATCATACTTTGACTTACGGATGGGGTCCATTCCTGTCAAGGTATAAGAAACCCAAAAGAGTGAGAGAAATTAAACTGGGAGTCCCACAGTTGTAGCACACCACAAACATAATTTACCCTACTGAAACACCACCCACACATACACAACACACTCTCAACAAAAGTATACCCAAGCAAAAGAGACCTCCGAGGCATAAACGCACGCAAACTCCGCTATCCACCAAACCACACACAACACATAGTCCACACACCTGTGTCTCACAGCCACTAAGGCCTAAACATAAACCTAACATATTAGTCATAAGAGACTCCATTGTGAGACACACAGATGTGCCCCTAACCAGGCTGGATAAGGAGAAAGTCATGGTTAGTTTGTTGGGTGCTAGAATCCGCCATATCACCAATGCACTCAAGTCTATCATCAGGTACTGTTATGATTCTGTCATAGTCCATTTTGGAGTGAATGACTTGAGACGTACCTCCCTGGACTATATGAAGAGAGACATGATTGAGCTTGCTGAGTATGTGTCCCAGGCAGGTATGTCCCTAGCCTTAAGCAGCATTTTACCATCACCCAGAATGATGCCGCAATACAAACAGAAAATAATTGACTTTAACAACTGGCTTAGTTTCTGGTGTCATTCTAAGGGGATCCAGTACCTGATAGCCTGGGATGACATCATTGACAAGCATGATGCTTTGTCACAGTTGATCTGCACCTGTCTCCCTTGGGATTCAGGCTGCTGGCATATGCTCTTACCTCCCCCATAGTGCCTTTTTTAGGCAATGCCATGAGGTCAAAAATGCCAACATGAAAATTTCATCAAAATGTAAATTAAAGGTCTTGCTGCTAAATGCTAGGAATCTAAACATGAAACTGCATTCATTGCAAGTATTCTTAACCCTGGAAGAAGCTGACATTGTACATTCACAGAAACCTGGTTCAAAGCTGCAGAGAGCACCCCAGCCATACCAGGCTACACATCCTATCATTCACTCAGACCTCAAGCTGTGGGCAGCAAAACAAAAGGAGGAGGAGTTGCAATATATATAAAAGACCTACACACCTCTAGGCTGGTCAAACAGTATGATGCTCAGGAAATACTCAGGTGCAGTTAACAATTGACAAGACCCCTATTCAAATCATAGCTAGCTACAGGCCTCCAACTTAGAGTCAAAATGCCCACTCCACCTATCTGGACCTCTTCGAATCTATCAAGATTCAATCCTTTACCCTGATCCTGGGCAAATTTAACTATTCAACCACAGACTGGAAAAAATACTCATGCAAAAACACAAGATTCCTTGATTTCGTCAATGCAAATGCCTTCAACCAGTTGGTTGACACCCCCACAAGAGGTGAACATATACTAGACTTGGTATTAGCCAAGATAAGTAACCACTGCAGCATCTCTACAGATCCGTAGATCTGACCACAAAGCAGTCACTTTCAAAGTCACCATCTCCCCCTCCCCCCCCCAGTTAGGGTTAAACAAAAAACTTCTGCAAAGCTGATTACAACCTCCTGAGGGAAGGTATAAACAGCTTCACCATCCCCTTCCTCCACAGAAACTGGCACATATGTCCAAACTTACACCAAAATACTATATGAGCATTTATATAGCTGCATGGAATTAGGAATACCAGATAGGACAAAATCATCCTCCTCAAAGAAGAGTAAACCTGTTTGATGGACATCTACAGTAAATAAACTCTATAATAAAAGGAAACAAAAAATGCTGTCCAGGACCAAGAAGGAGCAGGTGTCTAATTGGAAGCCTTAGTCTGAACAAGCAAATAAGAACACTAGTGAAATCCCCCAGAGTAAACTTTGAGTCCAAACTGGCCACATCCAGTAAAGACAGCTATAAGGCGTTCTTCACATATGTCTGCAATCTCAAGGGAAGCACCCAGATCTGCTCAGAACTGGTGGTCAAGGACACCACATACACAACCCCTGTAGATACAGCCAACCTGCTGGCAGACATCTTCAGTGAAAACGTCATTCCTCTGCCCCCCCCCCCCCATCATGAAAACAGGACATCCCCAGTACTTGCCCTCTCCTCTTATCTCTAGGGAGCAAGTCACCACTGCCATTTCAAAGGCAACAAATACAGACTCCATGGGACCCAATAACATCACAGGCTGCATCCTACATGAACTCAGGCAGGAACTTGCAGCACCATTAGGTACTCTATTCAACCAAAGCCTGAGTACCAGCTTCATCCCAGCTGAGTGGAGGACAGCTACTGTCATCCATTTGCACAAAGGTGGAGTGCCCACCGATCCAGGAGATTATAGACCCATCAGCTGAACTAGCCTGATCTACAAGGCCATGGAGCGGATTATCATGGACCTCATTAACAAGGACATTGGCAACCTCCAGACACTTGATCCCACACAGTTTGGTTTTGTCAAGAGGAGGTCATGCCTGTTAAAATTGGTCAACTTCTTTGAGACAGTCACCAAGGCCATAGATGAGGGTAAGATGGTGCACACCACCTACCTTGACCTGGCCAAGGCTGTCAATATTATTCCACCACTCAGGTATAATAGATAAACTCTCTCAACTAGGCATCAATCCATATGTTACCAGATGAGTAGCAAACTGGCTCACTGATAGAACCCACCTAGTCAAAATAGGGGAAGCCACCTCAAGTAGTAGACCCGTAACAAGTGGTGTACCCCAGGGATCGGTCTTGGGGCCTCTTCTGTTTGCGATATATTTCTTAGAGGTGCAGGCCAAATCTAGTGGGCTATGGCTGACCAAGTTTGCAGATGACTGCAAGCTGGGTGCTGTCATCAATTCCCTTAGTGATGTGGACATCCTCCAAGAGGGTCTCACCCAAACAAATGACTGTTGCAGAAACATGGTCTCAAACTGAATGCAAAAAAATGCATCATCATCCCTTTTGAGGAGAATGACATCCCCATAAATTATCACATTGATAATAAGGCACTAAGCACACAATCAGTTATAAGAGACTTGGGAACCCAGGTTGATAGCAAACTGACTTTTGACCACCATATTGCCTTTGTTTTACGGAAAGTTTTCTACATGGCCCACCTCATTAGTAAGGGTATCTCATCCAGGGAAAGGTCATAACATCCCTGTATTCTTCCCTTATAAGACTGATTATTGAATACAATGTCCCTTTCAGCATGTACCTCACAAAGCACATGCAGCAGCTGGAGAGACCACAGAGATTCCTCACCCAGAGAATCCAGGGCCTCAAGCATCTGCCCTACACAGATAGGCTAAAGGCCCTGTCTTTCTACTCAGTCTTCTACAGACTCCTCAGAGGTGACCTCTGTCTAGCATACAAAGCAATCTCAGACCCCACCCTGATGGGACTGCTGCATATCCGCAAGTCAAGCTCCACTCGAGTAACCCGCACGCGAGACCTCATCCTGGTCTGTGACATCAACAGGACTTGTTGGTGGGACAGATTTCTGTCCCAGAGACTCCCCCTTTTGTGGAATAGACTCCCTCTCCACATAAAGCAGAGTACCTCATTAAACCTTTTTAAGCACAACCTGGATAACTGGATTGGGAACAGAAAATACACCCCTGGGATTCCACCTATGTCCCTGCTGGACAGTGGCATAGGGTGCTGACTTGTTGGAACATGGGCTAAATTCTTGGCTAGGCTTGTAAGGGCCTCAGGGCTAATAGCCTAGTAACTTTCTATGATGCTATGATCCTATAATATGCAGTCCTTCACTCTAATAATCATTTCTAAATGTACCTACAACTCCATTAGGAGATGCTTTGTAACACAATGCCCTTGTTTTCACTTTTTGCCCAAAATATCCACAACAACTTATACCATTCTCAGAATTTTACTTACGCTTTATCTCATTATACTTAGCCTTCTATTCCCTCTAATGCTTACCCCCCCTAAGGGCTATAACATCACTGTAGCTGAAACAAATGGGTGGACATTTGGAAAAGGTGTCACCATGTAGTTGGGAACATTGTCTTCATGGTACCAAGGCATACAAACTAGGCTGACACCAGCTTGACCATCAATGAGAAGGCAGGGTTTAAATGACAAGCCAGGTGCAAACAGCATGCAACATGCTATTAGCAACCTGCGTTGTTTCACTTATTACAAGGGAGCTTTTGAAATCCCCTTCCTAACCTATTGGGCAGCCACATTTGTGGCTGGTAATATTAGGCTAACAATGATCTTCACTTCCCTTTCCATTCTCACCAACAGCCCCTTTCTAGGGGTAGTACCAGGACTGGAAGGCAGAGGTCACTGGAGAAGGAAATGACTAGCAGTTCTGTGGCTGCATTAGGACTAACAAGAACTGTGCTCACATTTTCAAGAAAGTGTAAGGGAAGAACTGTTTGGAAATATAGTGATATGCCATTAAATGCTCCATTTGTATCATCCTTTACCTGTTACTCATCAGTATTTATTACTCCTGTGTAAAGCTGTTGCATAGGAATGACAGACTGTTTGGCAGGATGTTTGGGACTCTGATGCCACATACATTGCCATCATCTCCTGAAATATGATATTTTTTTGATGGTTTATACTATATACTGGTTATCCATCCACTAATACAAGAGATAGTGGGTGGGGGAGTAGCAAATTTGCATTGTTTGAAGCAACACTTATATTTTTAACACCATGATATGGATATACATGTCTCTCAAAGGTCTGAAATGCTCATCCTGGCCTAGTGATTCAGAGGAATAAAGCTTGACTGCACCCCAGATGACCTATGTTTGATTAGTGGCATGGGTGCTGGAGGGACTGGGTGGAGGATTTTGGGACTCAGTATCCACCACAGGCTGTCAACGATCCTGGAGAGGGAGGTAGCCTGGCTCACTGAAATAGCAGCATGAAAAGCCTGGTGAGCTCTGTGCTGCAAGCAGTGTGTCACTTGATCGGGATGTTTTTCCTGCACAGAAGCACCCATGCACTTCTTGATGGTAGCCATAGCAGAGCTCACAAGACTGCCAGTGGGTGGTGGGATTACAGCACACTCCCTGGCAGCAGTATGACACTTCTGCAGTGCCCTCACTGACCCTGGTTTTGAGACAGGTAGAGTCCGGCGGATAATAAGTCAGGTCAAGATGACCCAATGAATGAGGTGCATGGCTGGTAATGGTCATCTGTGGGGAGGTAAAAAAAAGGTTCAAGAATATTCTGTGCTATGGCTATGTTGCTATATGTCTGGGTTCATTAGTTTAAAAATACTGAATGTCTCATGGTTATCTGTCAGTTACCACAGAGTGAAAACAACTCTGTAATAAAATATCAGCTGAGTCTTTCTATAAAGCCAGACTACAAAGCATGAGATTACAAACTAGTGTCAATCCGTAGATATTAAACAAAAAGTACTACAGACATGCACAAGTAGTTTGCTTTTAAACTTTAATATAAGTGCTTTTGTCCTGCAATACACAGACTTCCTCAGATAGAAATAATCATCTATAAAACTAAATAAATACATAAAATTATGCCTCACATTTCTTTCTAACCCCTCCTTCTTAAAACAGTATTTCATATATAAAAGTTGTAACTTTTTAAAAATATAAACGACAAATAAATACCAAATAACATCAATATGACTTGAATAAACCAGATCTTAAATATTAAATATTTTGATATGAAGCTAATTTTTGAGGTACCTGCATCTACTATAGGTCTAAGTGCTGGATCTTGTAGGCATTTATTATTACAGGTACCCCAAATATCATGGGAATATTGGGTTTCTCAATACTCAAAAATTTAAAATCACCTGGACTAATCTGCCCTTGTATCAACACATAATGCAATAAAACATCAGTTTTCTTATATGAAATGTTAATTTCATTTAAAGTTAACTCACTATATGCATCATCAAACAGTACGTTGAGCATTCTTTGAACATAGTCAAACTAGTCCATAATAAGAAGGCCACTATCTTTATCAGGTCACATAAGCTTTAAATTATCACACATCCACATTTTATTAATAATATCTCACTGGTTATGACAAATGTTATGCCAATTGAATGATGGCTGATGACCCAACATATATCGGATGTCCAGCTCAAACATTTGTTCAAAATTTTGTAGTACAGGGTGTAATATAGGATTACATGTACTAGGTGTTCATAAGTCATAATAGTTATTTGCTATATCAATATGGCCAAATATCAAACTTAAATTCAGTTTTCTTGTGTACAATTTTAATTTAATTCATAGATATCCCACTGGAAGTAGATTGTTTTTGTCTTTCTTACGTAGTATCCAAGAAAAACTCTGTGTTGGCTGTTATTAATAAGAGGTTTAGCATGGTTTAGTGAGCTGACCATAGCATCCACACCTTACAATAAGTTGAAAGTACAATTCACTGGCACTTCCATTTCATTTTTACAAGTGCTTGGAGATCACCTCTTATGACAGACACCACTGTATTCAGCTGACAATTACTTTGGAGAATTTTTGGAAATCAAATACGTGAATATAAAAAGAAAAACAGTTTAGAAAATGAAGTCTTTAAAAATATTTGAGTATACTGTTCAAAATGAAATTAAAATTATATTAGTCCATGTAGCTCTTACAAAACTGAGCCCAGGATATAATGTTTAGGTAAGCTGTTAAAAGACAGTAATAAGAACAAGGCGACTTGTTAATGAAGTTCTGAAATAACTAGTTGTAATAATTCAGGTTTTCCTGCATCCATCAATCTGCCTTCCACCCTGTGAGTCTGTAGTTGTGTTTTACAAAAAGGCAGAAAATGAAGAGTTTATGCCACCAGAACATTCAATACGGAGCAGGAAAAATAAAATACCTGGCACACGACTCTATATTAGACTGATAAAGACTGAAGATAATATTTAAAAAAAAAGAGCTTAAAGCTGCTTTCTGTTTTCTCTCTGCTCTGAAAACTAGATTACTAATGGGCAATGTGAACATCAATAAACCCATCTACACACAGAAATGCACATCTAGCAAAGAACTAACATCAGTAAACCCAAGCACACAGTCACAAAAATACACATCTAACAAAAAACTAACATCAGTAAACTCAAGCACACAGTCAAAAAATACACATCTAACAAAGAACTAACATCAGTAAACCCAAGCACACAGTCACAAAAATACACATCTAACAAAGAACTAACATCAGTAAACCCAAGCACACAGTCACAGAAATACACATCTAGCAAAGAACTAACATCAGTAAACCCAAGCACACAGTCACAAAAATACACATCTAACAAAAAACTAACATCAGTAAACTCAAGCACACAGTCAAAAAATACACATCTAACAAAGAACTAACATCAGTTAACCCAAGCACATAGTCAAAAAATACACATCTAACAAAGAACTAACATCAGTAAACTCAAGCACACAGTCAAAAAATACACATCTAAGAATTAACATCAGTTAACCCAAGCACACAGTCAAAAAATACACATCTAACAAAGAACTAACATCAGTAAACCCAAGCACACAGTCACAAAAATACACATCTAACAAAGAACTAACATCAGTAAACCCAAGCACACAGTCACAAAAATACACATCTAACAAAGAACTAGCATCAGATAACCCAAGCACACAGTCAAAAAATACACATCTAACAAAGAACTAACATCAGTAAACCCAAGCACACAGTCACAGAAATACACATCTAGCAAAGAACTAACATCAGTAAACCCAAGCACACAGTCACAAAAATACACATCTAACAAAAAACTAACATCAGTAAACTCAAGCACAGTCAAAAAATACATATCTAACAAAGAACTAACATCAGTAAACCCAAGCACACAGTCACAAAAATACACATCTAACAAAGAACTAACATCAGTAAACACAAGCACACAGTCACAAAAATACACATATAACAAAGAACTAAGATCAGTAAACCCAAGCACACAGTCACAAAAATACACATCTAACAAAGAACTAACATCAGTAAACCCAAGCACACAGTCACAAAAATACACATCTAACAAAAAAGTGCTTGGAGATCACCTCTTATGACAGACACTACTGTATTCAGCTGACAATTACTTTGGAGAATTTTTGGAAATCAAATACGTGAATATAAAAAGAAAAACAGTTTAGAAAATGAAGTCTTTAAAAATATTTGAGTATACTGTTCAAAATGAAATTAAAATTATATTAGTCCATGTAGCCCTTACAAAACTGAGCCCAGGATATAATGTGTAGGTAAGCTGTTAAAAGACAGTAATAAGAACAAGGCGACTTGTTAATGAAGTTCTGAAATAACTAGTTGTAATAATTCAGGTTTTCCTGCATCCATCAATCTGCCTTCCACCCTGTGAGTCTGTAGTTGTGTTTTACAAAAAGGCAGAAAATGAAGAGTTTATGCCACCAGAACATTCAATACGGAGCAGGAAAAATAAAATACCTGGCACACGACTCTATATTAGACTGATAAAGACTGAAGATAATATTTAAAAAAAAAGAGCTTAAAGCTGCTTTCTGTTTTCTCTCTGCTCTGAAAACTAGATTACTAATGGGCAATGTGAACTCAATAAACCCAAGTACACACAGAAATGCACATCTAGCAAAGAACTAACATCAGTAAACCCAAGCACACAGTCACAAAAATACACATCTAACAAAAAACTAACATCAGTAAACTCAAGCACACAGTCAAAAAATACATATCTAACAAAGAACTAACATCAGTAAACTCAAGCACACAGTCAAAAAATACACATCTAACAAAGAACTAACATCAGTTAACCCAAGCACATAGTCAAAAAATACACATCTAACAAAGAACTAACATCAGTAAACTCAAGCACACAGTCAAAAAATACACATCTAAGAATTAACATCAGTTAACCCAAGCACACAGTCAAAAAATACACATCTAACAAAGAACTAACATCAGTAAACCCAAGCACACAGTCACAAAAATACACATCTAACAAAGAACTAACATCAGTAAACCCAAGCACACAGTCACAGAAATACACATCTAACAAAGAACTAACATCAGATAACCCAAGCACACAGTCAAAAAATACACATCTAACAAAGAACTAACATCAGTAAACCCAAGCACACAGTCACAGAAATACACATCTAGCAAAGAACTAACATCAGTAAACCCAAGCACACAGTCACAAAAATACACATCTAACAAAAAACTAACATCAGTAAACTCAAGCACAGTCAAAAAATACATATCTAACAAAGAACTAACATCAGTAAACCCAAGCACACAGTCACAAAAATACACATCTAACAAAGAACTAACATCAGTAAACACAAGCACACAGTCACAAAAATACACATATAACAAAGAACTAAGATCAGTAAACCCAAGCACACAGTCACAAAAATACACATCTAACAAAGAACTAACATCAGTAAACCCAAGCACACAGTCACAAAAATACACATCTAACAAAAAACTAACATCAGTAAACTCAAGCACACAGTCACAAAAATACACATCTAACAAAAAACTAACATCAGTAAACTCAAGCACACAGTCAAAAAATACACATCTAACAAAGAACTAACATCAGTTAACCCAAGCACAGTCAAAAAATACACATCTAACAAAGAACTAACATCAGTAAACTCAAGCACACAGTCAAAAAATACACATCTAACAAAGAACTAACATCAGTTAACCCAAGCAGACAGTCAAAAAATACACATCTAACAAAGAACTAACATCAGTAAACCCAAGCACACAGTCACAAAAATACACATCTAACAAATAACTAACATCAGAAACCCAAGCACACAGTCACAAAAATACACATCTAACAAAGAACTAACATCAGTTAACCCAAGCACACAGTCAAAAAATACACATCTAACAAAGAACTAACATCAGTAAACCCAAGCACACAGTCACAAAAATACACATCTAGCAAAGAACTAACATCAGTAAACCCAAGCACACAGTCACAAAAATACACATCTAACAAAAAACTAACATCAGTAAACTCAAGCACACAGTCAAAAAATACATATCTAACAAAGAACTAACATCAGTAAACCCAAGCACACAGTCACAAAAATACACATCTAACAAAGAACTAACATTAGTAAACCCAAGCACACAGTCACAAAAATACACATCTAACAAAGAACTAACATCAGAAACCCAAGCACACAGTCACAAAAATACACATCTAACAAAGAACTAACATCAGTAAACCCAAGCACACAGTCACAGAAATACACATCTAGCAAAGAACTAACATCAGTAAACCCAAGCACACAGTCACAAAAATACACATCTAACAAAAAACTAACATCAGTAAACTCAAGCACACAGTCAAAAAATACACATCTAACAAAGAACTAACATCAGTAAACCCAAGCACACAGTCACAAAAATACACATCTAACAAAGAACTAACATCAGTAAACACAAGCACACAGTCACAAAAATACACATATAACAAAGAACTAACATCAGTAAACCCAAGCACACAGTCACAAAAATACACATCTAACAAAAAAACTAACATCAGTAAACTCAAGCACGCAGTCAAAAAATACACATCTAACAAAGAACAAACATCAGTTAACCCAAGCACATAGTCAAAAAATACACATCTAACAAAGAACTAACATCAGTAAACTCAAGCACACAGTCAAAAAATACACATCTAAGAACTAACATCAGTTAACCCAAGCACACAGTCAAAAAATACACATCTAACAAAGAACTAACATCAGTAAACCCAAGCACACAGTCACAAAAATACACATCTAACAAAGAACTAACATCAGTAAACCCAAGCACACAGTCAGAGAAATACACATCTAGCAAAGAACTAACATCAGTAAACCCAAGCACACAGTCACAAAAATACACATCTAACAAAAAACTAACATCACTAAACTCAAGCACACAGTCAAAAAATACATATCTAACAAAGAACTAACATCAGTAAACCCAAGCACACAGTCTCAATAATACACATCTAACAAAGAACTAACATCAGTAAACACAAGCACACAGTCACAAAAATACACATATAACAAAGAACTAAGATCAGTAAACCCAAGCACACAGTCACAAAAATACACATCTAACAAAGAACTAACATCAGTAAACCCAAGCACACAGTCACAAAAATACACATCTAACAAAAAACTAACATCAGTAAATTCAAGCACACAGTCACAAAAATACACATCTAACAAAAAACTAACATCAGTAAACTCAAGCACGCAGTCAAAAAATACACATCTAACAAAGAACTAACATCAGTTAACCCAAGCACAGTCACAAAATACACATCTAACAAAGAACTAACATCAGTAAACTCAAGCACACAGTCAAAAAATACACATCTAACAAAGAACTAACATCAGTTAACCCAAGCACACAGTCAAAAAATACACATCTAACAAAGAACTAACATCAGTAAACCCAAGCACACAGTCACAAAAATACACATCTAACAAAGAACTAACATCAGAAACCCAAGCACACAGTCACAAAAATACACATCTAACAAAGAACTAACATCAGTTAACCCAAGCACACAGTCAAAAAATACACATCTAGCAAAGAACTAACATCAGTAAACCCAAGCACACAGTCACAAAAATACACATCTAACAAAAAACTAACATCAGTAAACTCAAGCACACAGTCAAAAAATACATATCTAACAAAGAACTAACATCATTTAACCCAAGCACACAGTCACAAAAATACACATCTAACAAAGAACTAACATCAGTAAACCCAAGCACACAGTCACAAAAATACACATCTAACAAAGAACTAACATCAGTTAAGCCAAGCACACAGTCAAAAAATACACATCTAACAAAGAACTAACATCAGTTAAGCCAAGCACACAGTCAAAAAATACACATCTAACAAAGAAATAACATCAGTAAACCCAAGCACACAGTTACAAAAATACACATCTAACAAAGAACTAACATCAGTAAACCCAAGCACACAGTCACAAAAATACACATCTAACAAAGAACTAACATCAGTAAACCCAAGCACACAGTCACAAAAATACACATCTAACAAAGAACTAACATCAGTAAACCCAAGCACACAGTCACAAAAATAAACATATAACAAAGAAATAACATCAATAAAGACAAGCACATAGTACAAAAATACACATCTAACAAAGAACTAACATCAGTAAACCTAAGCACAGTCACAAAAATACACATCTAACAAATAACTAACATCAGTAAACCCAAGCACACAGTCACAAAAATACACATCTAACAAAGAACTATCAGTAAACCCAAGCAGACAGTCAAAAAATACACATCTAACAAAGAAATAACATCAGTAAACCCAAGCACACAGTCATAAAAATACACATCTAACAAATAACTAACATCAGTAAACACAAGCACGCAGTCAAAAAATACACATCTAACAAAGAACTATAAACCCAAGCACACAGTCAAAAAATACACATCTAACAAAGAACTAACATCAGTAAACCCAAGCACACAGTCATAAAAATATACATCTAACAAAGAACTATCAGTAAACCCAAGCACACAGTCAAAAAATACACATCTAACAAAGAACTAGCGTCAGTAAACCCAAGCACACAGTCACAAAAATACACATCTAAGAACTAACATCAATAAACCCAAGCACACAGTCATATAAATACACATCTAACAAAGAACTAAGTGGTGGCTTACAGTCAGATTTAATGAATGCCTCACAAGTAATGCTATCATGAAAAATAATATATAATGCAAAGTACTGGAACTAAGTATATGGTAGCATTATCAAACTGAAACAGACCTACGTCAGAATTGTATGATTTCTTGTGTGGTATAAAACATCATATATTTATGCATTGTTGACCAAATTACTGACAACTCATTTGACTGACTCATTTCACCAACAGCTTACAATGCTGAATTTGAACATACTAAGTCTTAAACCATAGGCATGCACACTTAGAACACCGATAACTAACTCTTTCCACAACTTAAAAACTACTAACTTACCCTCTTTACAGAAACTGGACAATGTGCAACCAAACTAGATGAGGGGCTACACACCCCCATTATATATACTAACTCCAGGATCGCACTACTGTGGGGAAAAGGGCATATACCTTTAAATTGCCTTACAGTACTCTACACACTGCCAATACTGCTGGAAACCCACAAAACACCTGTGATATTACTTTAGATACATCCCATAAAAATGTAAAGAGACATACCCACATTTAGAAACACTACAATACTTTCTACATGACTATCGGTATTCTGACAGTCAGCACTGTATGTTACAGTAATTCTTTTTATCATAAGCAAATCACAGATGAAGGGAAATCCACAACAAGCCTATGTCTTAAAAGTCACTGAAATGAGAGTCAGTCAAAGGAGCTGTCAGTAATTTGAAATTTAGGTAATTTGGGTGTTGGACAAATGAAAGTCAGTCAAATTAGTTTTAAGTCAAGTGAAGTAGACCCATATATATATATATATATATATATATATATATATATATATATATATATATATATACACACACACACACACACACACATGTATATGTATATATATATATATATATATATATATATATATATATATATATATATATGGATCTACTTCACTTCGCTGAAAACTCATTTCAGAGAATTTCATTTCACTGAGACCAAATCGCCAAAAGCTCAAATCACCGAAAACTCATTTTGCCAAATTTCATTTCTCTGAAAATCCTAAAAGATTCAGCGTTCAGGAAGACCAACAGAAAAAACTGCAAAAACAAGAATGCTGTACTTCTATGTGTCTTGAAACGCTGACCTGATCTTCACAAACAAGCTGAGCAGGGTTTGATTATCATAAAAACAGATTTATTCCATAAAATGAAAAAAGTTAAGCGCTTTCACTCGCAATAGTGCGAGCTTCTTCAGAACTCCATTAAAACTGAATAATACCATATAAATAGCTTTTTTGGTGCCAAAGCGCTACTATTAAACAATTTAAAGCTATATACACATAATAATTATATATACCAAAATAAATACTGCTGATACTGCGTTCGTTTCACATAGGAGTACATCGTTCTTGTTTTTGCAGATTTCACTGAAAATAGTAGTGGCAGTGTATATGCCCCTTTCCCCACTGTAGTGTGATTCTGGATTTAGTATATATAGCTGGGTGGGTGTGGGGGCTGTAGCCCCCCCACCTAGTTTGATTAAAAACTACTTACCCTCTTAACAGAAACTGGACAGTATAAAACCAAGCCAGGTGGGGGGCTACAACCCCCATGTGGAGTCTGTGCTCCCATACCCTCCCAACTATATATATATATATATATATATATATATATATATATATATATATATAGATATATATATATATATTTATATATACTAACTCCAGGATCGCACTACAGTGGGGAAAGGGGCATATACTATTATCACTATTATTTTCGGTGAAATGAAATTCGGTGAAATGAGTTTTCAGCAAAGTGAAGTAGATCCATATACATATCAAAACACCAGAAACTTACATTATGAAATTGTTAAAGGGCACAGGCTCAGCATACATACAGCTTACATGATTTGAATGAAATTGATACAAATACACATCACTACCAAGGTCTATTCATTGGTCTACACAGTCTTAGAATAAATCGAGATGTTATAATGTAAACATATGACACATACCTGCACTGAGGGGAAAGGTGGTGACTGAGTAAAAGAGAAGAGAACAATGGGGAGATATTTAGCAATACATTCTATTACAGTGACCTCCCACCTCAGGTCAAAGTATAATTCCAGAAAAGTGCCTTGCAACCAAGACTTCAAGCCACTCACAATATCAGCATAAACACCAGCAATAAAGACTCAAACAGACATCTGGAACTCAGGAAAGAAAAACGGTACTACAACTAAAATTAAACAACCATTTAATGAAAAATTCTAAGCACTTTTGTACCAGTAGATTGTAACAGGACTTCATCAAAGATAAAAAAAATGCATAAAACTTAATTTCCTTTTATAAAACTTGTAACAGGAAGGGTTGCACTTCACTGAACTTTTCAAACATTTAAAGTGACAGTGCCATATAATTTCAAGTCAAATATCAAATGAACTTTAATATGTAAGAAAATACAAACCCACCCCAATAACATTTGTAGCACAACAACCACTTCTCAATTAAATATGTAAAATGAAAAAAAAAACAGAAAGTACACAAATACAGCACTAAACCAGGACGGAAGCACTAAAGGCAGAGGAATGCCCATATTCACCAAGGATATTCACACCTCCAGACTAGTTGCCCAACACAATGCATCTGAAATTCTACAGGTGCAACTAACACTAGGTAAGACTGAAATCCAAACTGTAGCTTGCTACAGATCCCCCACCATGTCCCAAGATTCTCACTTCACCTTTCTAGACATACTAGATAATATTAAGATACAACTAAACACCCTAATACGGGGTGATTTTAACTACCCTGCCATTAATTGGTAAAACTACTCAGGTACCAACACCTTTGCCTAACGGTTCTTGGAATTTATAAATTCCAACACCCTGGACCAACTATAGTCCCACCAGGGGCTCAGATATCCTAGACCTGGTCATTACCAACATGAGAGATCGATGCTCCACACCAGTGGTCACTCCCTTGTTGGTCAGGTCTGACCATAAGCTAATTACCCTTGACGTCCACATCCCACCCCCACCCCCCAGTAGGGAAACCTCCATAAAAAACTTCTCCAAAGCCAAATTCATGCTACTCAAGTCAGAAGTGACAAACTTCATGACACCCATGCAGATGGGAACTGGAAGTTCGACTGGTGAATCCTACACTAAGGCACTGTACGAGCACATCCACTCGTGCATGAATCATGCCATTCCAAACAGAACCAAGATGGTCTCCTCCAAAAAAAGGAACCCAGTTTGGTGGTCCCTTGTCATAAACAAACTATACAACAGAAGGAAGAAACTGTTGCAAAAAAGAGGAAAATCCCAGGATGCAAAAAACTCCTTTACCAGCCTCAGTAAGAAGCTGAGATCCCTGATAAAATTCTCCAAAGCTAGTTACGAAAATAAAATTGCCAAAGATTCCAAGACAACCACAAGGCATTCTATAGTTATGTCAAGAATCTAAATGGCAATGCTCAGATCTGCTCTGAGCTACAGCAGAATGGCATTAAATATACTGATCCCAAGGATATTGCCAATATCCTGGCAGATCGATTCAGTGCTAACTTCACCCGCCTCTCACCACCTAAAGGGCCCATCTCAATACCAAAAGATTACCAAATTCTGGTACTCACGGCCACACAGGCAAAAATCGCACTTTCCAAAGCTAAGAATACAGCATCCATGGGACCAGATGACATCCCTGGCTGTGTACTACATGAACTACAAAATTAACTGGCACCTCACCTAAGTGTCATGTTTAATCATAGCCTCACTTCAAGCTTCATGCCCAGTGAGTGGCACACAGCTACAGTTATCCCACTCCACAAGGGTGGATCCACCTTGGATCCTGGGAGCTATCATCCCATCAGTCTGACGAGCCTGATCTGCAAAGCTATGGACAGCATTATCATGGAACTTATAAAGAAAGACATTGGCAACCTTCAAACGCTGGACCCCTCCCAGTTTGGTTTTATAAAGGGACGATCTTGTCTCCTCAACCTGCTTGACTTCTTCGAATCAGTCTCCAGAGCTGTGGACAAGGGTAAGGCAGTCCACACAGCCTATCTGGACCTTGCCAAGGCCTTTGTCACTATCCTCCACTCTGGAATCATAGATAAACTTACTAAGCTGGGCATTAATCCCTACATCACTCGATGGGTTCCCAACTGGCTTACTGACAGAACCCACACTGTAAAAGTAGCTGACTCAAAATCCAGCTCCAGACAAGTGACAAGCGGAGTACCTCAGAGTTCAGTCCTGGGACCACTCTTGTTTGGCATCTACTTCTCTGAAGTACAGGCCAGCACTAAGCGACTCTGGCTAACAAAGTTCACAGATGACTACAAACTGGGAGACATTATTGAATCCCCAAATGATGTGGATATTCTACAAAAGGGCCTTACAGAAACAGATGCTTGGTGCCAGAGCCATGGGCTCAAGCTCAGTGCCAAGAAATGTATAGTTATCCCCTCTGGGAAAAACCATGTACCCATGAATTACCACATAAGTGGCAGTACACTAAACACCAAAAGTGTGATAAGGGACTTAGGGACACAGGTGGACAGTGGTCTAACTTTCGATAACCACATAGCCACAACAGTCAGGAAATCCTTCTATGTGGCACACCTCATCACTAAGGGCTTTTCATCCAGAGAAAAGGAGGTCATTGTGCGACTGTACTTATCCCTCATTAAACCCGTTATAGAGTACAACGTCCCATTTGGTATGTACCTCACAAGACATCTGCAACAACTGGAAAGGCCACAGAAATACCTCACTAAAAGAATCACAGGCCTAAAGCAGATGCCCTATGCTGACCTAAAAAAACTCCAGCTATACTCTGTCGCATATCGCCTAATTAGAGGTGATCTCTGCTTAACATACAAGGCCATGTCAAATCCAGTGTTGCTGGACATGCTACACTTAAAGAAATCCCAATCCCTCTGAGACACATGTTCCAGGGATCTAAATCTCATCATCACAATGAACAAAACATGCTGGAGGGATAGGTTCCTGACCCAGAGACTCCATGTACTCTGGAACAGACTGCCCATACATGTCAAGCTAAGCACCTCTTTGGCCCTATTCAAAAGGAACCTTGACGACTGGATGGGAGATAGGAAATTCACTCTGGCGATCACATCAGTCACCCTGCTAGACAGGGGACCAGGGAAGTAAATACTCTGGGAAGAAATAGCCAGGGAATTGATATGGCTAGGCTTGCATCGGCCCTAGGACTGATAGCCGAGTACCAACCTATGAACCTATGACACACCATAACCAATAGATTTCAAATTTAAAATGGGTAAAATAGAGACAGTATCATTAAGACCATTAGGTCTACCTATAAATAATTTTAACTGCCAAAATAGCTTCTTTGCTTTAAGCTTATGGTCCACCTCTTAAATCTTAAAAAAAAAACAAATTCAGACAAATGTCCTTTGGAAACATATTCAGCAGAATGGAGGACAATCATGTAAGTTCTTCAGGTTAGACTCTGTGGGACCAGATAGACAGAGGCAGAGAGTAATGTACACACTAACATACCTATCCCCATATAACCTCTAGAAACTTCCTAACTAACATACTGCCTCCTAATAAATGCCCATGATACATAGGGAGCACAATTAGCTTGGATTGCATGGCCAGGCTTATAAAGGCCTTGATGGTCATTAGCCTAGTATATACCTATGGAACTCTGAACCTAAGTTCTCCTACTACCTCTGACATGGTTAACGCATAGTTAAAACAAATATAAAGCTGCTTAAGAAGTATCTTTGCTTCTCTTCCCTTTGAATCATTATATCCTTCCCATACAGTACCGCCAATTTAGTAATGAATGACTCCATAAATTATTATACATACTATAAATGATGTGTAATAGGAGGGCAGATGTTAGAACTTTATAAAATATGCTATAATACAATATGAGCAAGAATATCACATGCCTTTTTTCTATCATGTAAATAATATATATAGCGTTCATTCACCCCCATATAAAGTACAATATTAGTATTAACGTCTGAAATAAATGTTTACTTTCATACTCAATGGAAACTCTTAAATGCAGTTTATGATTAATGAACACTGTAACACCTTACAAAAAGAAATTATAGTCAGTGTTATGTAACTGGTTTTCACTTAATAAAGTCATTTTTTTTCTCATTTTAATAAATAAATCTTATAACTCCTTGACAAATAGTTTTGACTAAAGAGCTGTCTTGTAACCATTTATCCAACACTTTCAGAAATATTTTAAGTTGGGAAATAGTCAATACTTTATAAATGGTATAAGGAATGCCATCAGTCCTGGACAGGAATCATTATATAAATGATATAATATCATTTGAAGTTCTTCTATCAATATTTATTTACTCAAGACAGCATTATCCTCAGTAGATAATGACATAAAAGCTTGTGTATGCTGTAAAACAAGACACGATTTATATATATTTTAAAAAAAATTCAACGGTACATATAATATCTTCCTGAGTTGAGACAACTAGATTTGTAGGTTTCAGTGTAGAATACATCAATGGTTGTCTTTTTAAATATTTTTACAAACAAAGCAAAAATTTATTTTCTTCTACCTTGTGTGATTAATTTATATAGCAAATATTCTACTCTTCCCTTGTTTAACATATTCAATAAACTGTCAAATATTTACATTTTATTAAGGTTCAAATCAAATAAAATATTTTCATAAGAGTTCTGCATAAGGTGGTTAATTCTTTTATTTTATTTTTTTTAAAACATCATTTGCTACCTCACAAAAATATTTGTATATTACACTTTATACATAATCCACTATGAAATCTAAGAGTAATAAAATGGAATCCTCTCTTTAATCTAACATCTTGTTCTCAAAGTAACTTATACTGCCACTTGACAATATAAACTACCCATCCTGTCAGCTTTTTTATCCCTTTCTATCATTATAAGTAACATCATCATTAATAATATGAAATAACATGGGCAAATGGTCTGAAGAAGGGACAACCAGTGTTTTAATATACCTAACCTGACAGCTCACAGAGTATGCCTCGTACATAGGTACAACCCATATTTAGATCATCACATACATGTGCATTTCACAATAAGTTTTCATCCACATCTTTCTTGGATTTGTTTCTTAAATGACAACTAAAACCTTTCAATAGAATAATATTCATACTGACTGCCAAGTAATCGTTTAACTTGTGAAAGCACTTTTTATGTAGGTAGCAATAGCAGTGAGTACATATATATATATATATATATATATATATATATATATATATATATATACAATTAATTCATTTAGCACCTAAAGGAAGGTGGAAATCACATATTAACATTCTACCTGTAAATGTATACTCACATCCAACGATGTAAAGCAAGAATTATACAACAGAGAAGTATCACAACACACATCTGGGCAAAAAGACTAAGCAATACTGTCTCCCATATGTATTCAAACTGTTGCTGTTTCTGCCTATCTTTCAAATATCAATTAGGCATATAAAATCAGCTTTTGTACTTCTACAAAAATCTAAGATTAAAATTCAACACATATCATTAATTAAGCTGTTAACATTTAAACAGTAGAAAGTCAGGTTATCCCTTCCATTTTTTGGCAGTTTTTATATGTTGCATTGATTTTTCTTTGTCTAACTCTTCCTTCTGTTTAATTTGGATACCCTACTCCTTCATGCATGATATCAGCCTCAGTTTTCTCAATTATAACAGTGCGAGTTTTGATATCATCCTCAGACTATGTTATGCTAGTTATATCCCCTGTTATATCACTACTTTGTTCCTGTGCAGGCATGTGTAGCATACCATTAACCAAGAGTCATACAGACCCGTAAGTCTACTGTCATGTTGTGGAAAAATAATGGGGAAGGTAATATTGGATAAGTTATTGTCAGAATTGAGTAGCTTGAGACTTGAAACCATATATCAGCATGCAAATGTTGAAAATAGTTCTATTGCCACCTGTGACATGATGTTCTATAACAATATAATACCAGCTATGAATGACAAATTCTGCTGTGATATAATTTATATAGATTTAACTTCAGCATTTGACAGGGTCATACACAAAACACTGATCAATAAATTAGTAGAACTATGTATTGATGTACTCTTGATAAGATAGCTGCATGGCTTACAAATAGGATATGGCAAGTATCATACAGCAACTGGACAGGTGAAATCCTTGGTTACAGTCAGGGTGTCCCACAGGGCTCTGACCTAGGCCCTTACTTGTTTAAATTGTATCTTTTATACCTAACTTTTTCATCTGAGGTATTCTGCAGTCTATATGCAGACGACCTGAAATTGGGTAAACTGATTACACATGTTACAGATAAGGCACGTCTGCAAAATAACTTGACTAAATTGACCCTTTGGGCACAAGAGAATAATATGCTGATAAATACATCTAAAACTAAGCATATGTGATTTGGGAAACATAAACTGAAAGGCGAATATTTAATACAGCACACAGTGATTGAAACTGTGGACTCATTTAGGACCTGGGTATATGGGTAAATTAAGCTATGAGTTTTTCTAATCATATCAACCAATTGGTTAATGATAGTTATATAACTGTAGCTTGTATAAAAAGATTTATAAAGTCTAGGAAATCAAAAATGATGAAGTAATTGTTTGTTAGTTACATTAGACCCAAACTTAAGTATGGAATAACAATGTGGAAATCCTATACGAAAACAAGCATGAGTAAACTGGAAAGAGTACAGCAAAAATATACCAAGAGCATCCATGGATGTAAAAATTTCAGTTATTATGAAAGATTCAAATATCTGAACCTGTACAATGTCTCTTACAGATATCTAAGAGGCGATCTTATTCAGGTGTATAGGGCATTTAGAGACAACTGCCTCTGGGAATGTTTGGGGTTATCAAAAAGTACTTGAGAATCATCAGACAACCTATGTAGAAGATTCTATAGGAATGAACAGTGTACTAATTGTTCTCTCTGACAGAGTAGCTGATGCATGGAACAGACTACCAAATTACATTAAAGCAAGTACTAGTTTAGATATTTTTAAGAACAGCCTGGATACTTATTATGGGAACAAGTGTTTTGGTATATTGGCAAGCTAGAAGGGCATTAATACCCGTGCTTGAAATATTTCTATGTATGTATGTATGTATTAACATCTATTTGTTTGGAGCAATGAACTTTCATTAAGCTTGTACTCACAATTCCTGTTTTTCTAGTTCTATAATTTATCCCAAAATGTCCTGGCAGTTTACATTTTCTGCAAAAACAATTTTCAACAGTATATCATCTTTCTCCACACTGGGGGCTTTTTTGTTGTCACAAGAACTCACCAAGTGTGTTTAAGCACAAAAAACAAAAACAGAAAGCTGTCCTTTGTACAAAACAAAACATATAGTACCACAGTAGGACACTAGAAATATGTACCAGTTTATAAACTTCCTCTTTCAAAGTAACATAAACTTGACAGCTACCATTCTTTAAGTATCTAACATCAATCAGTTTATGAAAATCATGAACTTGTTTGTAAAAAAATAAATAATAAATTTGCATCATTAATGTCAACATCAGCAGTTCTAAACAGTTGAATATTCCATGGTGAACATAACATTTTTCAATTTACACATCTAGGGAAAGGCTTCTGCAGTGTCCAGCAGTTCACAAGTCACTTCACAATACGTGTCCTTTCCATGAATAAATGCTGTCATGTATAGCGGAGTGATACTTGAGGGTATAACTAATGTATCCTGCACACAGTACATGTTTATAGGAGAGTCTATTTTAGGTGTAATTCTAACAATCAGTAGCTTGGACACACATTGTAAAGTAAAATCCATCTTCCTCTGTTCATTTTTCATGATTGTTCCATAGCAAGTATTCAGTTTCTGAAGAACAGAAGAGTATACATGCCTGCAGCCTGTGGAGTTCCTGAATGCTAAACAGAAGTGGATGACCCCCGACCTTTATAATCGTCTGACATAATTGCCTGCTGAAAATCTGCTTCTGAACCAATCTTTTCTATTACTCAATTCTGTTTAATGGCATCAGAAACTTGAAGGTTCATCTACTGTTATAAATGTAGCAACTGTTTTGTCCAACAATAATCCATCAGTAAACACTGTTATTTCTATATTTTGGATACTTTCATCCGTTGTAATATTTTCTGCAGGAAGTAACACAGACTCATTCAGTTACATACCACAGTGACACTCAAGTCAGCAGGACTTCCCCAGTGCCCTGGCCAAATTCCCATAGATAGTAGGGATGCCACCTCTTTGGCCTAGTGGGACTAATCCAGTCAACAACGTCTACATAAATAAATAAATAAATAAAGGTATTATAACAGTGTATAAACCTATGGAAGAAAATGGTACATAGCCAAAAGTACCAACATGGACTACGACAACATACAAGACAGTATCATTTTTCACAGTATTTGAACTCGATTAGAAGGTCTAATAAACAATATGTAAATAGCATGATAACGGTCAGTAGGAGTATAATAAAACTATACAACCCTGGATTCAGACAAGTTATTACTGTCACTGCTAATCGAACAATGCCATACTGCCTAAATCTCACGACAGTGATAATCCATAATTCCGAAACATGATAGAGTCACACACTGAGCAAAAGCTCATTAGTGGCTTATTATCATGCATCTGAATCACGCACTGCCCTATTAGACCAAACTGAGCTATTGTCCCCACCCGACATCCCATGCAACATGGTCGTAAAGTCACTTTCCAAAACATGCACACACATCCAGACAACTATATCTATGCCCAAACAGTCACACATACCAGAACACACATTCAAACATCCATTCATACACATGCTTAGATGGCTTTTCACTTAGTTGCACTAACAACCCCAATCTTTTCATTGAAGTGAATGGGTGTACACTGTCTACTTCACTCTCCAAATAGCTCACTAGAGCTATTCTTTGAGTTACTCTACTGTTCTTTTCAGATGCTGGTGATCATTTTGGGGGAGAGCACATAACACTGGATTGCTGCATCTGCATGCTACTACACCAATGCTACCACTGCCTGAGCTACATGGTGATGCTGTTGTACCTCTGTATTGATATGGTACTCTTTGAATCAAGCAAAATATGATGTGAAAACTTGCAAAGGGCAAAGTAGCACAGTGCAGTGCATTACGTTCTTCTGACTGCCAGGAACACAGTTTGCTAGTTAATAGCATATAAATAGAGTAAACAATAAGAACAATAAGAAGCCTGAATATTAATCAATTCATAACATACACATTTACATATATATGTGCATGTGCGTGTGAATGTGCCTGCATATGATTTATCTTCAGTTGGTAGACTAACACGAATGTTGACATCATGAAGGTAAACCACTCTACATCAAAAATGAAAAAGTTCATATTCTAGTATGCATGCACCAAGGTTGCTTCCCAGTGCATGCAAATATTACTTCAAAAAAAAAAAAAAAAAATCCTCCCATGTTGGGGGCACCCTGCTAATTATATGCTAATTCTGAGATCACTCAGTCCCCAGAGAAAGGGAATATTCCTCTACCTGGGAGGCATTTTGAAAACTTAAGGGGATGATGCCAGTGTGTGTGGTATGCAATTGTGAATATTACATAGATGATAAAATACCCCAGTGATGCTTAAAAGGGAAGGACTTCAAGAAGAGAAGACAGTTGATGGAAACTGTGGAGAAGAGGGTGCATGCAATACAGATATGCAGTGGGGATGTGTTAAGGCTAAAAAGGTCTGGAACGAGGTCATAGAAACTAGTGTAGGGTGATAGGATGTTAATTGAGACTACCTTTATTTGTCTGTATGTAGTGGTAAGGGCAAGTTTTGGTTGTTCAGCCCCAGTTCATTGGTTGGACTTCATTATTTGGCCTTTATGTAAAAAATACATTTTTAAGATTGTAACCTGAGAAAGCAAGTAGATAAAGCTGACATCCAGAAGAAAAACTTACAAAGTAGTAGGAAATTAATAAAACAGTCAAATTTAGATGGTTATGGGACATGATTAATGGAACGTGGAGTAAGCTTAACTATTACGGTTTAGCTATGGTTAAATCTGGCAGGTGTTAGTATGTTATTGTGCCTTTCGGCTTTTCCCGGTTAGGGGTCGCCATAGCGGAACTCCGGTCCGCTAATGATTGGCAGCAGAGTTTTATGTGCCGAGTTGCCAGCTCTGACGCACAACCTTCAACGAAGGTACACCCATTCATGCATATCTCCACACAGAAGACGCTCTAGCTGAGAATCGAACGGGACGTCTTACTGTGAGGCGACAATGCTACCGCAGCACCTATTAGGTGAAAATAAGGTTGTGTATGACCGTGTAAAGGAAACCTCATACATATTTATATCTATCTATCTATATATATATATATATATATATATATATATATATATATATATATATATATATATATATATATATATATATATAGATATATAGATATATAGATAGATATAGATAAATATAGGACTATAACCTGCATGGACAGCCTGAAAGCCCTTTCACTTTGCTCTGTGACTTGTGCCTGGCCTATAGGGAAATCTCCAACCCTGCCCTAATGGCAATGCTGCACATCCACAAGTCAAATGGCACAAGAGTCAGTCACTCTAGGTATCTCAACCTAACTTGTGACATTAAGAGAACATACCAAAGAGAAAGATATGCCTCCCTGAGACTGCTGCTTCACTGGAATAGGCTCTCTATTCATGTAAAACAGAGCTCCTCACTGACCCTATTCAAACGCAACCTAGATAAATGGAAGGGAGCCCGCAAATACATCTCTGAGGTAGCACCCATTTCCCTCATGGGCAGGGGGTAGCTGGTGTTGATCACAGACCCTCTCTGTTCATAAATTTGTTCTGCAAACTACCCTAAAAAGATCAGATGGGAACACTTGGGATTAACACGGCTAGGCTTGTAAAGGCTTTAGGACCACTAGCATAGCAACCTCATATATATATATATATATATATATATATATATATATATATATATATATTTTTTTTTTTTTCCCAATATTCTTTTGCCCCTTTGCCATACCAACATAGATCTAAGACCTATATGTACTAATCAGTTATTTTAGAAACTAAAAAAGTGTGGAAGACTGCAGGATTATATAACAGTTGTTTTGTCACAAGCTACCAAAAGGAGATTATGGTCATCATTCTTAGAAGTGATAAACCCTCTTCCCTGTACATAGACCACCCACACATGCTCAGCTGTTTAACTGAACAATGGATGCCTGTCCTTTGCTTCACTGTTTTTGTTTATGCATTTAAGTGAAGGAAATAACTTGTGAAACACTTCTAAAAATAATAGAAGCCACCCGTTAAAGCAATGAAAATTGTTTGCTGTTGCTGGCTTTTTTCTGTGGTGTATAGCATTATGTTTATTATGGGAAAGAGTAGTGGAAGCTAGGTTAAGAAGGGAGGTGATGATTAGTGATCAGCAGTATGGTTTCATGCCATGAAAGAGCACTACAGATGCAATCTTTGCTCTGAGAGTGTTGATGGAGAAGTACAGAGCAGGTCAGAAGGAGTTGCATTGTGTCTTTGTGGACTTAGAGAAAGCATACGACAGGGTGCCTAGAGAGGAGTTGTGGTATTGTATGAGGAAGTCGGGAGTGGCAGAGAAGTATGTATGAGTGGTGCAGGATATGTACAAGGGTAGTGTGACAGCGGTGAGATCTGCAGTGAGAGTGAAAGATGCGTTTAAGGTGGAGATAGGATTACATCAAGGATCAGCTCTGAGCCCTTTCTTATTTGCACTGGTGATGGACAGGTTGACAGACGAGATCAGACAGGAGTCCCCATGGACTATGATGTTTGCAGATGACATTGTGATATATTGTGAGAGTAGGGAACAAGTTGAGGAGACCCTGGAGAGGTGGAGATATGCTCTAGAGAGGAGAGGAATGAAGGCCAGCCGTACTAAGACAGAATATATGTGTGTGAATGAACGGGAGGATAGAGGAATGGTGAGGATGCAGGAAGTAGAGCTGGCGAAGGTGGATGAGTTTAAATACTTGGGAGCAACAGTTCAGAGTAATGGCGAGTGTGGAAGAGAGGTGAAGAAGAGAGTACAGGCAGTGTGGAGTGGGTGAAGAAGAGTGTCAGGAGTGATTTGTGACAGATGATTACCAGTAAGAGTGAAAGGGAAGGTCTACAAAAGGGTAGTGAGACCAGCTATGTTATATAGGTTGGAGACAGTGGCATTGAAAAAAGGCAGGAGTCAGTGCTGAATGTGGCAGAGTTAAAGATGTTAAGATTTGCACTGGGTGTGACGAGGGTAGACAGGATTAGGAAAAAGTATATTAGAGGGTCAGCCCAGGTTGGACAGTTTGGAGACAAAGCCAGAGATGCTAGATTGCGTTGGTTTGGACATGTGCTGGGAGAGATGCTGGGTATATTGGGAAAAGCATGCTAAGGATGAAGCTGCCAGGTAAGAGGAAAAGAGGAAGGCCTAAGATAAGGTTTATGGATGTGATGAGAGAGGACATGCAGGTTGTTAGTGTGACAGAGCAAGATGCAGAGGACAGGAAGAAATGGAAACAGGTGATCTGCTGTGGCGACCCCTAGCTGGGAAAAGCCAAAAGAAGAAGAAGTAGAATAGCATTATGTTTAGCACATCACTTTCTGGAATTCTCATGCTGAGTCTGCAGGGGTGTTTTGCACTACAAAACAGGTATGACTGTGCTATGGTCCTCACCACAGTCAAGCTGAAGGAGTGCCTCAGCAGAGAAGATGTTCAAGCTGAAAGACTTGCAGATTATTAAGAAGAACAATATGTAAGCTATGAAAATGGGGAAGGGAGTAACCTACATGCTAATAATGGAAGGTAAAGTTTACAGAAGTGAAACTAACTAACAGTAACATAACTAGGCAATGTCTTACATGAGAAGTAGTCAAGTTGGTGTACTGACAGGTTAAAAATACAGTTAATTCAGTAAAGTAAGTACTACATTTCAGAAATCGCAATGCTGAAGGCAATGACTGTCACTAAGATGGAACAGTAACAGAATAAAGTCAGCACTACCAGAGTACCCCAAAGGGCACAGCAGGAGCAGAAGTACTCAGTAAAGCAGTATAAATCCTAACTCAATTAAGTTCAGTGGTTTCCACATGCACAAAACTTTTCAGCAGTTCCAATAGCATCATGACTGGAAAAGGCCTTCTTGAAAAGCACAATGAGTTCATGAGTTCACTAAACTGTTTTTCATCATTATTGAAACCATCGTGCCTTCTCCAATCATGATGCTATTGCAAAAAAAATAAAAAAGTCCAAATACAGCTAATAAGCAGGAGCCAAGCAATAAATGCTAATTTTAGCAAATGTATTTACAGCAAGGCCTCGAATCTGCTGAGCATTCTATTTGCCTGCATCCTTAAAAGTTATGCTGTTTCAATTATTATTAATGTATCGTCCTTATGTGGGTTAGGAAACATACCTTCAAATGTAATTAATATTAAGAAATTATTCCTATACCATATTTTGCGAAACATCATGGACTGCTGTATAATGAAATACAGTTCTCTCTGGATTGCATGTTTGGAAACTGGGATTCAGAACGTTTTGTTGCAGCTTGTTAAATGAATTTGTGTGCCAAACAGTCACATTTAGGGTATGTGCGATTCAGAGACAAATGTACAGCTAGTGGCAAGAGATAAATAGCATAGCTTCAAATGATGTATGTTAAAGGCCAGATAATGACATGGTAATGAAGAATAGTATTAAAATGGGCATCGTGGTGTATGCAAATGAGACAAATCAAGGTGCATTCAGAAATACATAAACATAGCCAGCAGTTAAAATCAAACTAAAGAAAACAGATGCCACCCCTGGTTGTCCTTTTCTCCCAAATTAATTTAATCCTTGTTAATATGATTTGTTGTATATCGAGTCTTTTAAAGTATTTTAATAGACGGCATGTTACTTTAAAATTTCAAAGTGTTCACGATTACTAAATTAACTTACCTATTTAAAGCAATTATGAGTATAATAGAATTGTCTGATGAAGTTCCTTCCTATTTGGTGAACAAACGTGCTGACAATAAATTTGGGAGAGAAGGACAACCTGGTGTGGTATCTGTTTTTCTTGGTTTGGTCATTTGAAATTTGTGTTTTTTTTGCACTGTAATTAGAATCAAACCCCACAACTTGTCCCTGTGAGGTTAAGACCTTAACCATTATACCATCTGTCCTACAAAAATAAAAGCCAAACGCCACATATTGAGGTAAATACCTTAACCACGTTTGGACTAACATGGTTGGAGGTTATGGACGTGTTGTAATTCAACAATTTCTCAAGCTGAGTGAAGACACCGCTGCTCTATGGCTTCTTCTGTAGTGAAATAAGGATCATTCCTTCTCCTCATACTCATATCTGACTAATTCAAGGATGTCAGTGTGCTGATTATGCAAATGAGGGGTCAACACACAGACTTTTATTGAATTGCTCATTTTTGCATCATAAGCACTTGCTAAAGCTTATGTTGCCTTTCCTGCAGCCTCCTGCATATGCCTCGGCACTTATAGGCAGTAGTGTGTACTCATGGTCCAACTCATGGCTCTATGGGATATCTGTCATTCCAGTAAAAATATACCGAGAGTGGATTCACCGGAATGCATAGTTCTATACCACCACCATAGTCCAACAAGCTGGCCTGCCATATTTCATATTTCAAACTGCTTGTTCAACCACTGCAATTGCAATTGTGCCTGTTATTTTGAAAAACATAACTGCTCATATAGGAAATATTCAGCATAAAAGCAGATAGGTGTTAGACCTTGCTGTACACAGTTTGGCATTAAATATATGTCTGCTTGTATATATGCTAGAGTTTGCATACTTTCCTGGACTTGTGCATGTATCTCAAAATGCTAAGGTACTGCTGCCTACTATTATGCTGCCAGTGAGTCCAGTTACAACCTTGGTAGAGTATGTTGGGATACCTCTCAACCTCCGAGGGAAAGAAGTCTGGACAAAGCTAGCATTAATTTTCTGAATGGTATGGAGTCTGAAACTCAAATGTCTGCCATTATTATATGTCTTCAGTCTTCAGTGATATGCCAGGAAACCAGACGTTTTTTATGGAACAGACCAAAGATATGAGGAAAAAATTGGGACATTATGTGAAAATCTGGACAGTTGAGAGGTATAATGTTGGTAACAGCTGTGACAGGGAGTTGTGCTTACTATACATACCAGTACTACAGGTACTACAAATTGTGTCAGAGCTGCAGTCTCCATGGCATTGGCATACTTTTCTTTATTATTACTGTACTTTATTAATGTGCCTGGACTAATGACATTAATGCGCATTTAACTACAGCCTTCAGTAGGATTGTGCAATTAACTTAGTGACTTCATACTTGAATTTATGCATTAAATACACTGATGGCCTTGAGTATGTTTTCCAACTCTTGCTAATTTCTCCAGGTATTACAAACAAATTTCAGTAGGTGCTTCATTTGCCCTTCTGACTGCAGTGCTGACAACAACTTGATGTGCACGTTGGAGTGAGATGCATGTCCCTTTCAATCTACAAGTGTGTGCCACACACCATTACTGTGGGTTTCATTGCAGGCATGTTCTAGACTGCTGATGTAGCTCAGCATGAAAATGCATCGCCTTTTAGGGTGTAGGTGCTGAAGGCTGTGCACTGAAGTTCCTTATGGGTATTATACAGGCACATCACTGTTACAGTGGGTGGGTGTTATTTTTACCATTTCATTATAGAACATGTAAGATAGTCAAACTCAGGTTATGCTTTATCTGATTTTTTTAACATTATATATACTTTTCTCTCCCCGCCCTCTTTCACTCTATCCTTTCCATTATATCCATTTTTTTTCTGTTTTGTTCCCCTCAACTTGTTTTGCATTTCTATACAGCAGCAGCATCCAGACAAGCAACCCTGCCCCAATCCAAGCATGTTGCCCCACTGCCAGTGGCTAGTATATCACTGCCACCAAAATCACTGCTAGCCTCACCTGTAACCTGCACACACACACACACACACACACACACACACACACACACACACACACACACACACACACACACACACACACACACACACACACACACACACACACACCTGGCAGTACCTGAAGAGGTTACTGCAACTAGCCCTGCTGTGGAAGGTGCTGCTATTGTACCTGCTGGTAAAAGAAAGATTGGAGGTGACATTTATTTCACCTAGTTTCAGCTGGAGGAAATAGTTTGGGGGGAGTCTTACTGAGGCAGCTGGATGCCTGAATCAGCTAACTAGAGACCCTCCTCCAGCAAATTGAGGTATTGCATCTCTGCCCTGCATTGGCATTACCATTAGAGCCAGGGTCCAGTGGACAGGGAGCCCAGGGTGGGGAATAAGGTCCCAATGCATTGTGGCTGGCAGGGATTGCAACTGTACACTCCATCCATATCTAATAAGCCCAACCCCTCACTCTGATTTCCAGTGTTATTTAATGTTAAGGTGCAAGAGCATCCATACCTCTCAACTGTATAGATTTTCACAGAATGTCCAGTTTTTTGCCTCATATTTTTGGTTAGTTTTTCATAAAATTGTGGTTTTCTGTCACATTAGTGGCAAATCATTAAAGAGTGAGTTTCAGACTTCATACCCTTCAGAAAATTCATGCTATTGCAAAACCTGGTATTATATCAAATTCTAAGTTTGTAAGAGTAATATTTACAAAATGTCCCTATTTTGGGGTCTTCGTCCTACTTTTATAAATGACTGTCCAGATTTCTTGCTCTATGAAGTTGAGAGGTATACATTCCACCTCATTGTATGCACACAGTAAAATAAGGAGGGCTGACTGCAGCCAGGCCTGCACTCTTTCTGAATTCCAGTGACTGCCTTTATAATATTTTCCTATTAAGGCAAAACTTAGTATCTACCCTCTTATTGCATGACCAACAGTCTCTTCGATATACTGTCTCATGCTCATTTAATTGACAAGGAAATGTATTTATTTATTTACCGGGACAGTCCATCTGAGCAAAAGCCCTTTTTCAGTGGAGGCTCGGGGCGAAAAGCTCCTCAGTACAAGTAAGCAAGAAAATTTACTAAACTGAAGATAAATGCAGTGAAAAAATTAGAGTAAAACAATTAAGCAAATGTAGATAAAACTTCCTAGTACAATACAGTAAGAGGCATTATAGCATTGAAGAAAAACATAGCAAAAAAATATACAATAAAACATTTGAATGAATTTACATAACACATTGGGTTATCTTCAGAGGGTAATTGTACGATACAAAGCAGTAAAGTGAGTTATGGTAGTAGAAAAGGGAGGAATAGAGAAGATAGTAATAGAGAAGGGTGGGGGGGTCCACATGGGATGATTACAGAGGCAAATCCATGTGCTATTAAGAGAGTTTTCTTGAACTCATGGATGTAGGAAATGTTTCTAAGGTTCATGGGGAGCTTGTTCCATGCAACAGCAGGGAAGTAGCTGTAGAGATTCTGTCCAATAGATTTTTTAGGTTTATGAATTTGTAAGAGACATTGGTCAGAGCTTCTGAGGGATCGAGGGGGCTTATAGAGGGAGACAAGTGAGGAAATGCTAGGGCAAGAGGAGAGCTTATTCAAAATAGTATGGATACTGAGAAGTTGGGTAAATAAGAGTTGGTTAGGGAACTCTAGCCAGCTGAGTGTCTGGAGAGTGTGACAGTGGTGTGGTCTTGAGGGCAGATTGGCTGCAAATCTAGCAACTTTGTTGTAGGTGGTTTCAAGTTTGGAAGGTAGTGAAGTCTGTAAGTTGGTTAAAATTTGAGAGCTGTAAAATAGGTTGGGGAGAAGGTAAATTTGGGCTAGCGAGATCCTGGAGTTGGGTGTGAGGAACCTTTTGTTTCTATAGAGTAAACACAGTTTGTGGGGAGTGTTTTGATGCAGTTAAGTACATGAAGGTCAAAGTTTAGTTGATCGTCCACTATTACTCCAAGCAGTTTAGCGTGTGATTCAGCTATGATCGTAGTGTTGTTGAGGGAAGAGATGGTGAATAAGGATTTAAGATGGTAAAGGGATTTTGGGAGGAAGAGAAGACGTTTTTTCTTTTTAGGGTTTAGTATGAGTTGGTTATTAGTAAGCCATGTTTCAGTGAGGTTGAAAGATGTTTGTGTCAGGATTAGTAGGTCAGTGGGACTGTCAGTGATAGAAACGATGGTGGATTCATCTGTGTACCATATGAGGGAAGACTAAGGACAGGATGCGTGAAGTTGGTTAGTAAAAATGTTAAAAAGGAGGGGGCCTAAAATAGGGCCTTGAGGGACACCCATTTTGATGGGGAGAAAAGGAGAATGAGCAGAGAACCTTTTTACAGATTGCAGTCTGTCTGCAAGGTAGCCTTTGAACCAGGAGATAGTTGCTGAGGAGATGTTGAGTTGAGAGAGTTTGGAGAGGAGGATGGGGTGAGAGACAGTGTCAACGGCTTTGCAGAGATCTGAGAAAATGCAGGATACTAGTTTATCATTGTCTCTAGCTAGGGAGATGGTGTTAGTAAAGGAAATAAGTGCAGTAGTGGTGCTGTGGTGGGGGCAGAAGCTATGTTGAGTAGGGGTAATTAAGTTTTCACAAGTAAGATAAGCTGAGATTTGTTTATAAACACAGTGCTCAAGAATTTTGGAGAGGGGACAGAGTATGGCAATAGACTGATAATTAGAGAGTTCAACAGAATTTCCACCTTTGTGGACTGGTATAGTGTGGAACTTTTTCCAGAGGGCAGGAACAGTTGATTTACTAACTGAGTGCTTTATGAGGATGGAGACAGGATATGCTATGGAATCAGCAGCAGCTTTTAGTAAGAGAGGTGGCAGGTTGTCAGCTGAGAGGGAATCTGGTTTAAGTTTGATAAGAAGTTTTTTGATGTAGCTGGTTGGAATGGGTTTTAGTGAGAAAGGACTGTTTTGCAGTCGGGGGGGGGGTGATAGTGGGTGTGGGGCTAGTTGGGTAGACAGTTTGCATAAGTTTGCTGATGGTATCTATTAAGTATGAATTTTTCCAACTGCAATCTCTGTTATGGATAAGAGACTGAGTAGAGTTGGAGAGCCAAGGGGAACACCGTGATTTGACTCTGACAGTTCTGGGAGGGGCAAGGGAGTTCTGAATGTTTAGGAAGATGGAGATGAATTAAAGGACAGCTTCATCTAGAGGTAGGGAAGAGAGGAAAGTCTAGTCAGTAGCAGAGAGAGAATTACTTAATGTATCCTTGTTGAAGTTGATTAGTATTTGGCACTCTTTAAATTTATAAGGTCTAGAGATGTTGGGGGAGAATCTTTGGACACATATAGGGGAGTGGTCACTGACTGAGTCTTGTAGGGATTTAGGGTAGTGATAGAGGTCAGGCTCAGAGAAAAGTATCCAATCCAGGCTAGAGCAGGTATTTGTGGGTTTATGAAGATAAGTGGATGAAGAGATAAGTTGTGTGTATCCATATAGGTTTATGCTGGTGGTGGGAGAGTTAGAGATGAGGGTGAGCCAATTGATGTTAACATCACCTAGTATTATTGTTTCATTATGTATATTGTCAGACATCCACTGTAGGATTTGTTCTAATAAGGGTATGTTCTCACCAGGGGGTATATAGATGGCGACTATGGTTAGAGTTTTATGACTGTTGAGTTTGCAGTTGGCAATAATAAGTTCAGCTGGGTGAAAGGAGGGGGGGGGTTAATTGAGGGAGATATGCATAGGAGGTAAGAGTGCATAATGGCAACACCTCTGCCTTTTTTGTATGCTCTGTCCACGCGTAGAATGTTGTAACCGGGGGGTGTAGAAATTCTTTGTCTACATTATGTGGTTTGAGCCATGTTTCACAGAGACTAACTATGTTGGGGGAGTACTGGGCTACCCAGGTCTGGAATTCAGATATCTTGTTAAGAATGCTATGGATGTTGATTGAATAGAAAGAGATATGTTTGAGACTAAGCTTAGGTACCTGCTGAAGTGTTTGTAAGGTAGAGGCAGGACTAGATGAATTGGGCCAGGGTTTGGGAAAATGTCACTTGAGAGCTGAAGGATGTTTAGTGGGAATAAGAGAAGTGATGTATAGGGGTAGGGTGAGTGAAACTTCTGTTTAATTCTGTGGAATGAGGGGGATTTTGGAGACAGTCTGATTTTGGGGAGATTGAATACGGTACATGAGAAGAGTGAAGGAGAAAAGGAAGAGGTGTAGTGGCTGCTGGTGTCAATTATGTTATAAGAGGAGGTGGGAGAAGAGGGGAGTAGGTTTAGCTGAATGTGGTAAGAAATGAGGTTGCTTAGGAGAAGAAGAAGGAAGGGTAAGAAGGGAGGGAGGAACATATTGGAGGATGATGAGAATATGAAGGGGGGGGTTGATGTTTGATAGAGGGAAGGTGCATGGTAATAGTCAGCTAGAGGAGAGGGGATGAGAACAGTGAGCAAAAGTGGGAGGAGTTAGATGTAGTTAGTCAAGAGGTGGGAGGGGTTATTTTAAGAGGGGCACTTGGTCAATAACCCAAGCAATATCCTTAAGCACCCAAACTCAGGCAGAAGATAGGAAGGTTAAGCTGTGAATCAGAAGACAGAGTCCTCAAGGCAAAATTGCAAACGGTGTTCACCTCTTATAGTGGGAACCAAATTATAATGCCTAGTAAATATAAGTACAAAAGACTAAAACAATGCACAGCCAATAACCATCATGGACACTTTCTAGAAAGGTATACTGGAGGTAGCCACATGACAGCATTAGCGTATGCACAGTTAGCTGATTAATGAGGGAAAATAATTAATTTAATAGTAGCTTGGATAAGGTCTGTTTGGCAACTGCCAAACCTTTCTTGCCAGAAATAAGAGACAATAAATTGTTGAGGTATTCTAAATTTAAGAACATGCTGTCCATGGATTCTACCTCAGGGAAGAAAATAAGGACACAACTAAACTGGCTGAGGAAAATCTTAGTTGCTAACTTTGGAAGGAAGAACATGTAAGATGTAATAGATACTTTTTACTTGTAGAAAATCACATAGTGTTCACAATACAGCAAGGCAGGCAGTTAGAAAAATTTCCAGGCAGAGATAATGTCTGTCATCAACAAAATCTTCCATGACATAAACTTCTCATCCTCTCAGCTAACTCACTTAAATAGGATACTTGAACATAACCACCATGAAACAGAAGTAGCAATGTTGAGGGGGGTGTCTTTATATTAGCCCAGTAACTGAAAACCATGCTGGAGCAATAGCTTGTCCTTCACCAGGTCATACAGCACTGAGATGGCCTTATACAGGTTTTGTAGAGCATGGTCAATTTATTTAATCTCTTAAGGAGATACATTTTAGCTTTAAACCCATCTGTCTTAATGATGTATTTCTAAGTTTGTTAACATGGATATCAAATGATTATTATATATTGGTTATTGTTATCCCAAGATCTTTGTATTCATCCATCTCTATCATTGTATGTCTGCCCAGAACTAAAGTATATCTTATTTTTTGCTTTGAGAAATATACAACCAGACATTTGTTGTTACTAAGTCCATCTATCCATCCATCCATCCATCCATCCATCCATCCATCCATCCATCCATCCATCCATCCATCCATCCACAACCTATTTTTTCCATTTTTGCATATGAATTTGGGGTGTCACTTCAACAGTGACAATCATCTAGAGCTAAGGTTTACACCATCAGGTGGCTAGCCCTGCTGCAGTAGTTTTTCATGCATCATACACGCTCATGCACAGTCACACCTATGACAAGTTAACAGTGTCCAATCCACCTGTTCCATATCTTTGGAATATGGGAAGAAACCAAAATGGTCAGAGGGAGTACATGTGGACTCTGCACAGAAGGCACCCCAGCTAGGAATCGAGTTGGGGAATCTCTTGCTGTGAGAAGACAGCACTATCCACTGCACCACTAAGTGTCGACCAGTATTATTAGTCCATAAAGAGATATGCTAATATTTGTTTATTACTGTGTTATCGTTTGACACAGTTACAAAGCCAACCTTACAATCATCAGAGTACTTACTGACCCACAGTATTTATGTGTTGGAAATGATAGAAAACAAAATTAAACAGAAAAGGGCCAACTATCAAACCCCGTGGGACCCCTTGAGAGAATGGATACACACTGAGAGTGTTCCATGTAACAGTTATTAACTCGGTCTACCAAATATGACTTAAATGTTTATAAGTTCAATGCATTTATAATAGAAGAATGAGGTAAGGTGTCAAAAGCCTTAGCAAGATTTAAATTAATGGCACCAACAGATAGTCCTAAGTCAAATGATAGACTAACTTGATCTTCAAATTCCACCAAGATAGTAAAAGTAGATTTCTGAGATGAAACATTGTGCTGATTTAATCCAAATAGATTTTACTGTTTTCATGGTTTATTAAGAGATACATAAGACACCTTTCAAAACATTCACATAAAAGTGACGTTAAGCTGATGGGTCTGTAGTTTTGCAAATGCAGCCTATTTCATTTTTAAATATAGGAGTGTTTGTTAATTTTTTTCCATGACCCATAAACAATGTTTTTGGTTAATAAACCATTGAAAATTGTTACTAAAATTGAATGTAAGAAAGGTGTTTTTTTGTATTACAAATTAGGATAGACTGTTTGGTCCAATGGATGTTTTCTTGGAAATTATATTTAATTACATTATAAACATTTTCCCTTAATAACTGGACATTTGTATACATTTACTGATGTACTGTTATATATAAATGCAGTTGAAATCAATATTGAGTTCATGTCAATAGAGAAGTGTTGGTTAAATTAATTTGTGTTAAGTCTATAATAATCTATTGCTATACCATCAATCATCATCTATTTGTTGGTGTGACTGGATTGTGTTTAATTATTAATAAATTTATAATAAGACTTTTTATTATAGGCATCACCTGCTAATGTATCTCAAAGTTTACTTTTTCCTTGATTAACATGTTTAAGAGATTTACTGATTTTATATTCTTTAGACTTGGTCCTTACTAGATAGTTTGGATATTGTTCAAATGTACTTTCTTTTCTTATTACAGTTTGGATAATCTTGAGTACTTACAAGAAGGTAGCCTATTCTTGTTTGAATTGTGTATATTGCTAGTAGCAGTTGATTTTACTGAGTCTAATAATACTTTCTCTGGTGTAGAATATCCTGAATCTATTTCTGAATATTCAAGTCCCTTCCAGTTGGCATATTTATCTAACCAGTGAGTCTGCTGGGTCTTAACTTCTGCCGCTGACAAAGTTTAGCTCCCTGAGTCATATTGCATATCATTGCAATGTTCCTTTGTTTCATATATGAAATTAAAGTGACTGTTTATGAGGCCACCAAGTGATGAGATGTATATACAGACTCTCATTGTCTTTGCACTTGCTGTATCATTTCAACAACTATGCAAGTTTTGGAGATGCTGAGCTCTCCTTCTTCAACCAAGTGCACAAGCTCATTTCCATCTCCACTGTAGCACATGATGAGTAATCGAGGGGGGAGGCACTCCTGGTTCTCTTATGTGGAGTGCACGCTGGTGTATAGACCACATACACCCCAGTAAATTGATCAGACACTCCAAATGCCAGCTTGATTTCAGGGAGCCACTAAACACCTGGATGTAGGTCAAGGTACTAGATACTCAGAACTCTTCTTTCAGGGAATTCTCCAAGTTCTGCAGGCTAAAGCAGCCCACGTTGAGGGTAATTTAGTGGGCCTTCCTATGCCTGGGATCATGATTCAGAATCTGAACATAAGTAGACACTGAAGTTCTAAGATTAGCAAGGGCCCATGGTGCCTCTAGATTGACTTTGTCAAGTCTACTTCTAAGTACTAAATCTCTTTTACCCAATCTTTGGCTTATGCCTATCACAAACATATTGCCAGTTGTGACTGTGCATAACTTTTATCACTGAAGGTAATGCCCTATGAATTTTCTCTCACTCTTTCACTCAGGATTTTGTGAGGAGTCTAAGGACCTGTAGTCCGTTATTTATGATATATATATATATATATATATATATATATATATATATATATATATATTTATGATTGACTATAAAAATATGAAACAGCACTTATGTGAATCTGGGATGGTCAAATGCATGTTTTCCAGTTTCCATAATGCCACCCAGAAATATTTGAATCCTCATTAGCGAATGGTTATGTGCATTCTCTAATATTGGAATATTGGATTGGCATTCTGATAACAGATCGAACTTCAGTGGAGATCAGGAAATTTAGCCTTTTCCTCACTGTAGCGCAATCCTGGAGTTGGAAGATATAATATGCTACCAGAGAAGGAGTTTCTAGCCATTCACAGGAAGGACAGGAGAGTTTGCTCCTCTACTACACTGGGAATTATGAAGAACACTTAATTGCTTTCAGGACCTGAGGACTTCATGGGAGGTCTCATCATTGCCAGTATAATGTTCTACCCTTTTGACTTCCTTCTTCACTCAGAGTGTCTATTTAAAGTGTTGACCATATTGACCAAAGCCTTGAAGGAGACAGAATTTATTGCTGAACCCATGAAAGGAGTTTTTGGTAGTGCCCCTAAAGCTGGTGTTTCCATAGTTGTAGTCTGTAGAAGTGACCATAAACTCTCTGATTTCATCTCAGATGATTATATTCAGAAATGTGCAGCTGGGCTCTCTCAGTTGCAGTACTTTTACCCACAAAGATGGTGTGAGCATTCATGATTTAGACTGTCTGATGAGGATATAGCATAAATTCCAAGACTGGATCCTACTTTAATTTCTGTTCTTGTCACCAGCATGAGCTTTATATTACTATTTACAGGACTGAGAATATGCATGTTGCAGTGTACTGTGAATTATTAATGGCTAATGGGCCACTATGTGCATGTAGATCTCTTCCTGGTATCAGACGACTGTCACTGAATCCAGGAGTAGCCTTCAATTCCTGCAGCAAAATGGGTTGTAGTTTCTGGTCACGAATGCATAAGTGGTAGATTGGAGAGCTCACGTCAGTTCCTTACATATTTCCAGGGAAGTTATCGCCCTAGGAGAGGATTCCCCATCAACTAGCTAAAACTCAAAATCATGAGTCCATTGCAAGCATCTGTGACATAGTCAGGTAATACTTGTTTTGTATTTTTCTCAAATACTATATCATGATTTAAACTTTAGGTGATAGGCTTGCTTAGTACTTTATTACCTCAAGGTTTCTGATTCTTTGCCTACTAGCTGTCCTTTAGAACTTTCTGTCTAGGAATATTTGCTGGTTTGGCTTCAACCTTTTTATAGGACTCACCAAGGTATGTCTGTATTTCATGACAGATATATTCTTCCTATAGTATTTGATTTAGAAGAAAACACACTCCTGGTTAGTCAAAATTCTTTCCTGCCATTCCTCTTTGCTTGGTAGGCCCTACATCCTTTCACAGGTTGTAGTCCCTGTAAGTCAAGCAAGTATTGTCATTGTTGTTGCCACCTCTCTACCAATTTTCTTTATTTGTAGAAAGTGTGCTTTACCAGTGTTATTTTATGGCTGGCACATGATATGATAGTCTATACCTGTGTGGGACATTTATGGTCCTGAGAGTGAGATTTTCATACATCACTTATGCTTTTAAGATGTTAAATGCCTATCACATAAATAACTTGTTTCTGTTTTTTGTTATGGCATCTTTGCATTTTTTTGTCCTGTGGCTGCCTTCCTCATCTGTTTTAATCCCCTCAACCATAATGGAAGTTGTCAGCTGCTCTGAATTTGTAAGTAAGTTATCTTTGTGAGTAGGTATTGGCAGTTGTTGAAGAGAGGAAATGAGAGCCCACAGTACAGCATCACTAATGCATCCACCAGTGATTTTAGGTTATGACCTAACTCTGCCCCTATGTGCTAGGTAAAACATGTGGGTGAGGATACATGTGGGCATTGTGAGAGAGCTACCTCTCCTTCTGTAATGACCTGCTCTTACATTGCCCAATGAGCCAGTCTTCTTGTTAATGCCTTCATCAGTATACCCTGGTCTCCAACAAGGGCCATGACATCAGGTGTGCCCAACTTTCTGCCATATCCTCCTGCTCAGGTGAGGTGACAAGACTAACCCTTCATCATTGTTGTCCCACTACCAATTAACTCATCCAGCACCTGAACCACTAACCAAGTCAGGGTCATCTGGGTTATAATCAAATACTTATATGTTCTTGCCACCAGAATGAATACTACCTCTGCAATTTAATTTACTTTTTTTTAAACTGTTGTTTGTTCACTTACCCTCAAAGCTTCTGCCCTGTGCGGTGCCTTAAAATAGGATTATACTTTGATCATTGAATCATTCTCGGTAAACAAAGAATAAAGTAAGCCAGAAACAAATAAAAAAAAAAAATCAAGCTCTTTCTTTTTTGTGCTTTGATTATGATATGCATGATATTATATGATTCTTTTTAGAAGAATACAAGGAATCTTTATCAGAAATGTTAGTTACTTCTTTTACTGGATTTATCTTATATAGCTGGTTACCTATTCTTTTGTTTATTGTGAATCACAAGCCATACTGTATGTGCTACCATCCGTATAACATGGAATGATTAAGTAGATATACAAAAATAATCTGCTTGATAATAAATACAATGTATGCTTATTCTTACTGAAATCCTTGCAGTATTATTTCAATAATATATCAATATTAGGACAAAATAATTAAGTAGACATGGTAAAACAATCTTAGCTGCTTTGATCAGTTTATTACTTGGTTCTGTTTGGAACTGCATGCAGGTGGAATATAGTTGCCAAAAATGATAGAATTAAAATGTAATGTTTTATAGAACAGCTATAAGAAAGAATTATGGCAGCCCTGAAAATGGGCATTCATTACAGATGTGACAACTCCTCATTTCTTGAGTCAGAAGGTATTTCATTTACATGAGATATACTGTGTCTGCAGTTTAAACCTCAGGCCTTATTTGGATCTCCTACTGACATGTCATATAGCACTTGAACTTTAAATCTTAAAGGAGATTCATGAAAACATGACTGCTTAAAAAGATCATTTCCTTGCAATGGGGAATATAAGTAAGGCTTGTTATATTTATATAGTTCATGCATTCGAACATACATATGAATATGAAAGCAGGGTAATAATTTTAATGCAACAAATGAAATAATAGTGGTGAGAGAAATACAAATAATGATTCTTAAATCTCATTTGATATTGTTCTCTAAGGCTTCTGCTTGCAGTAACAGAAGATCCAGTCCTTGCGATCTTTTGGATTAAAATATGTGTACCTATATCATTGCAAAGATTACAATTAACCTTTTTTTAGTGAAGAATAGCAATTTAACTTTGTAATAATAAGAGCTAATAAAGAATAGCTTATTGTATATTTCAGAAAGCCATGGTAGTTCTTGCATGAGTTTTTTTTTTTTTTTTTTTTTTTTTTTTACAGTTCTTTGCACCTTCCCAGATGAAGGCTAACAAAAATAAAATAAATAACTAAATAAATAAAAGCTAAACAAGATTATAGAATAGAAAGTATACTAAGTGTCTTTTCTGACAACACAGTAATACGTAAAACACAACAACAACAATTTTCACCCTGCTGTTTGATACATAAACCTGTTACACATACAAAATGGAGAATAGAAGAAAACCTCATCAATCAGTAATTAGAGCCCTGAGTTGAAAATATATTTCTCCTTGCCAAAGGATGTCACTTCCCAAAGTAGCATAGGTTCTGTTCAAGTTCCTCATCAAAATGAGAAAGAACATATGTTCTTCATTAACAAAGACGGACTTCTTTAAAATATTCCTATGGGCACAGTAATGACATTCATATTATACCATAATTTCAGAATCCAGTTCTTTTACTTATTATTGCATAGATCCTTTTATTACAAGGCATCTTGCATGTTATGTAGCAGAAAAACAGTCAAGGCTGGCCAGTGTCATATAATATACAACACTCTGAGACAAATGACAATTACAGGGTAATGTATACTGTACCAAGTACAAAATGCTGTAAAGGGCAAACATGCATTTATCTAGTGACAGAATTTATCTTTTGTGTGTTTTCTTTTTATAGCCTGAAAATGTTTTAGTTATGAGAAACAAAAATCCAAACTCTATATAGAATGAAGAATAGCCAAAACTTTCAGAGCTGACTTGTTAAACTTTACAGGCAAAACAAAAAAAACAGTCACTTGTTTCTAAATGTTAATTTCTGAATTGAAAATGTTTTTTTTTATAACAGTTTGTAAATAAAGCAACTATCTACTTACAGCTTTCCAACTGCATACTACAGATCTGTACATCCATAGGGAAATTTTTCAGGTCCATAGGGCAGGATAATATTAATGTCAATCTGAAATACAAAAATAAATATATGATGGAAGGAAGAAATACAAAAATTACATAAAAATCATCACAGATATTTAAACATCTTACTTGTTTAAGAAACTTTTCAATACTTAAACTAGCATATCACAGAAAGAATATGTCTCAACACACACACACACACACACACACACACACACACACACACACACACACACACACACACACACGCAGCTATTTAAACATTTTACTTATTTAAGAAACTTTTCAGTACACAAACTAGCATATCACAGAAATAATCTCTCTCTTAACACACACACACAGACACACACACACACACACACACACACACACACACACACACACACACACGCACACACACACACACACACACACACACACACATATAAATCCTACATTACAGCAAATGGTCTTATACATCTTTAAATTCAAGGGGACATGCAACAAATTAAAAACAGTTACTGTTGTTTGATGATAAAGCATTTATTGCAGCTAAAATTGAAAAGGTAGACATATCAGTTTAGTAGATGACATACAATGTGGGAATATCTTAAAAAATTATATGCAAGTAGTTATAATAATTATGCTTAGTTACAATGGGTATTTGAATGGGCTGAACCTAAGCTCAGCTAAGGTGTGATTCGATAGTAGCTGCACATAGGCCCCATCATCTGAATGAGTTTGAGAAAGTCATATGCAAATGAGGTAATCATGAGATGTAAATAAGCAATGTAGATAACCTGGGTCTATAATATACAAATAAAGAGCTCTTTGTGTCTTTGTGCAATTTATAGTAGCTTTTTTATATGCATCTGTATCATGCACATGAGGCTTATAAAAAAGTAAAGTTGCTCCTTTTTCAAAAATGTTGCAGTCTGTGAAGATGCTTGTGCTTGCTACCAACTTAACTGTCTCCCATTTTTGAGATGTTTGTCTTGGTCAAGCAAAATATGGTGTGAATAGTGGTACTTATCATCCAAGAAGATGTAGGTATAAATAAAGGCTAACCCATCTGAACTTTGTTGATCGGGAAAACAGATTTATGATGAACACAGACATATTGAAAACTTTGGTGAGTTTATATGCCTAAAGACAAGGACTGTGTGTGTGTGTGTGTGTGTGTGTGTGTGGGGGGGGCTTCTTATACCTGTGGATATCAAGGTATGTGTACAGGCAGGTCAGTCACTCTAGCCATGGCCATTTCTGTACAAAATGACCAGGAGTTGCTGTTGTAAGGCAAAGTTGGAAGACAAAATGAAAAGAAGATAAGCCGATGGAAAGAACTCAGTGTTAATGTCTTTAAACCATTTACTCATATGGTATTTAGTGTTTGTAGCTTAATATGTATAAACGCAAGTTATTCTATGCCCTGCCCATAGTTGCAGTGTCCTTATATTTAACGGAAAGACTTTCAGCCATTAGATGTTATACAATTAATGTTATATAGAGCAGCTATAAGCTACCTTTTAACTGATGTGCAAATGAGTGTACTATTTAACATTCATAGTAATTTTATAAGATTTTATTTTCATAGAAATGCATTGATTCTTTAATATATATAATTAATAGTAATTGTCTTAAAACTATCTTTATAAGTCAAGTATGCATTTGTTGATTTTTGCATAGCTAAAGAAGAATTTAACTGTTCAAAACATTGATAAACAAAACCAAATATTTGTATTTCTTAGTGATTGCTTGTTATACATAGGAATACAATGGCAACGTACAAGAGTAAACTGTGATATCATTTTTGTTATTTAAATATAATAGAACTAAGCAGATATTTCTAAATTGATTTGAATCTCTCCCCTAAAAAGTACACACAGTATTAATAATTAACCAGAGTTTTAGTGGAGAGTTTAAGTAGGCAATTATAGCTTATGTAAGAAATGTTCAATTAAGAGCTGGGAACTTGAATTACATAGCAGGGTATACATTTATGTCATGTTTACCTGTTTCATTTTGAAGTAGCGCTTTGATTTATTTATTATGCTGAATATAGGTCCAATATACTCTGTTATGACATATAAAACACATAACCATTCTATGACATGGGATACTGTATGCACTATGTACTTATCAGCAATATCTTAACATTTTATATTGTATTCTTACTTACTTTCCTCACTTTAAAATATATAATGAAACATATATACAATGTTACATCTCATAATGTACTTGTTAAGTAGTCTCCTTTAAATTTTTACATAAGAGCTCAGATGGCATTGATAGATAATATATGAGGGATGGTCTGATAGATCAACACTTATCTATCGGACTAGGAATGTCTTTCCTTCCATATTTGGTGTGGGATATTATTAAGTTTAGGTTTAATTTGTTATATATAATATTCCTTGAGTTGTGTTTTTTTTTCTTTTCAGGCCTGCTCTAAGACTTACTATGCACCTATTGACAAAGAAAACAAGTTTGATTACATTGCTTAAACTATTACAAATCTTAGTTTTAATATAGGAGATTTGGGTATTAGAAATTAGCATTAATAGTAGAGTTAAATCTTAACTGCAATCATATATGGAACTAAACTTACTGTCCTTAAATACTAAGGGTTTGAACAACCCAAGAAAGAGATTGAACTTATTAGAGTCTTTAAAACTAAATAAAGCACAGGTAGTTTTTTCCAAGAAACTCACTTTAAAACAAATGATAGCAACACATGGAACTCTAAAGAATATTTAACATTAGCCCATTCTTCCTGTAAATTAAAGATTAATGGAGTAATGATCTTATGGAAAAAGAACATTATTAATCCCCAAATCTCCACAAATGTGGATAAGAAGGGTCTTATAGCTCTTGTTATACTGAAATTCAATAATAGGATATGGACATCAGTAAATTTATACTGATTTCCTGCCATAGGGGTAGGGTTTGTTAAAAAACATTTAGACCTTACTGCTAACACCTACAAAGGTAATTTAATGATAGGTGGTGATGTTAATTGCATTTTAGATAGCTCTGACACTACTAGGAAGAGACCCCTTTGTCTAACCTCCTCCACAAAACATTTTAAAAAGTGGACTGAGACATTTAACTTAGTTGACACATTTAGTATAAAAGAAGGCAATTCGTTAATATTTTCTCATCAAGATCACAGATTTCGCACCAAAATTAGAACAGATAAAGTTTATGTTTCTCAGGATTTAAATTTAAAAAAATGTCTTTCTTTTCAGTTCTTCCCTGCCCTTTTTCTAATCACAGTCCTCTTGTTTTTAAATTTCAGATGCATTTTAAAAGATTAACCCTTACAACTAGAATTCCAGCTTACATCACAAAAAATAAAGAATTTAAACCTTGATTAGTTTTGGAACTCCAGTTCTTTCTAGATACTAACTATAAATCAGAGGTAATATGGTCATGATATGGGATTTATTAAAAGGTTATATATATGGTAAAACCCTTACATGGTTCACAAATAAAACCAAAGACTAGAAATCAGAATCATAAAATATACAATCCCAGCTTTTATTAATTAAATCTAATAGGACTTCAGATTCATCTGATAATAAAAAGGAACTAGAAGACCTAAATAAAAAAAATATAATGAAATTCTAACTCATAATATTGCTTTGGCATTAGAAAGATTAAAAATAAACTCCTATACTGCATCACCTAAACATATGCATAACCTATCAAAGAGGAATAAAATACAATCTAAAGCTAATAATATTGCTAATATATTACTTGAGGGTAAAAAAGAAAATTATTTGATACAGGTGGCATTCTTGATGCCTTTAAATGTCATTATGCACAACTTTATAAAACTGGTAGCTCACAAATTGATCTCTTGAATTTGGAATCAATCTCTTCTAAACTTAAGAAAATACCAGAAAATTTTAAAATAGATCTTCAAAGACTAATTATACATACAGAATTCACAGATAAGATTAAGGAAAACAAGTCCAATAAAGCCCCAGGAATTGATGGCATAATCATAGAAATGTATAAACTTTTCCCTACATTTATAACTTCCCTTTTTCATTAAACACTACTTGAAATTCAAACACATGGTATCTTACCCCTTTCTTGGAGATATTCTTTAATCACTCCTATTTTAAAAGAAAATAAGGAACCTGAATATTGTAGTTCTTATAAACCAATATCTCCTCTAAATAATGATTATAAGATATTTGTGTCCATTCTAGTTAAAAGAAAAAAAATTCCATCATCTCATATAGTAAATGAAGACCAAACTGGATTTATATATAATAGACATACGCATGGCAATAGTAAAAGGATGCTAACCTTTACTGAATTCTTAAATAGGGAAAATCAATAAACTTTAATAATTTGATTAGACATAAAAAAGGATTCTGATTCTTTAAATTGGGATTATCTATTTAAAATATTATCTATATTTGATTTCCCTCCTACGTTTATTCCACCCATAACGAATGTTTATAAAAATAATCTAGTTTATGTTAAATTAGGACCATTTATTTTGGAATCTATTCATCTAACCAAAGGTACTAAACAAGGTTGCCTCATGTCACCCATCCTATTTGAATTGGCTATTGAAATATTTGCTATTTTAATGCAAAATAACCCAAATAGATAACACATTGATATATATAATCAACATAATTCTAAAGTAGTGTTATTTGCTGATTATGTGCTTCTCACATTACCTAAGTCAAAAATGGCTTTAAACAAACTAGATTTATTAACAGAAAATGTTATACTACTGCTAGTATTAATTTCAATAAGTCAAAAATCAAAATTTGTACTATTGAACAAAAGAAAGGAATACAAGCAGGTGGAAACAATATTGTTGGCAAACAAGTAACCTCTCTAAATTATTCGGGTATTATTTTGTGCAAAAATATAGAGGAAATGTTAGTTGTAAATTATAACAATATCATACATATAATCAAAACCTGTGTGGATAAGTGGAAAAAAATGTTTATAGTCTTTGTAAGATCCTGTATATAGTTCAAGCTATACCTATAATTCCTGAGAGACATTTTCTCAAGAATATACATATACTTTTATTAAAATTTCTATGGCTTCCTAATAGAAATAGAGTTGCTTTCATACACCATAGCAGACCCTGGGAACAGGGAGGAATTAATTTCCTGATATAGAAACTTACATTAAAGCTTTCAAAATTAATACTATTACAAACTGGATAGACCCGAATTACTCCTCTAATGGGGACTGCTGCATTGTACTATACCATTAAATGAAAATCTTTTCCCAAAGAATGTTCTGTTGACTGACAGATATAATAAGCTGTGGCATCTCTTATGCATTAATTTGCAATACAATATGTTAAAACCTACTAAACTAAATCTTATCAATTTTATTTTTAACTGTTTTAACTGTTTTAAGAAATTTGTCAATGCCAATTTACATTTGTTGACCAGGATAGTCCATCTGGGTGTGAGCCCATTTTCAGTGGAGGCCCGGAAGAAAAGCTCCAATAAAACAAAAACAACATTGACAGGAACAGTGTCGGTTTTACATAGAATTTAACAGAAATATCTAGAGACAATAAAGAAAGTACAATATAAAATAGGCACTTTAGTGAAAAGGAGAAAGTTATTGCAATATAGTAAAGTCATATATATATATATATATATATATATATATATATATATATATATATAGTCTACTTCATAAGATCGACAGACCATTTGATCGACATTCATTTGGTCGACAGCTCATTTGATTGACAACCAGTATTCAAGGCACTTAACAGGGACCCCCCCCCAATGTTGGGTGACCCTGAAGTTGGTATTTATAGTTGGGGGGTATGGGGGGCACATCCCCCACATTTGGGGGGTATGGGGGGCAAAGCCCCCCACCTATTTCCGTTTAAAACATGAAAATACAACAAAACTACACACACCCTCTAACTATATATACCAACTCCAGGGTCGCACAACATTGGGGAGGGGGGCAAATCCCAAGTTTTTGCCTTAAATACTGGTTGTCGATCAAACTATATATAGTCTTTTTTTTCTGTAACTGGTAAGTACATAGAGCACATAAAGGTCTGTGCACTACAAAGAATTGTTTGTGGGTCCCTGAACCACAACTCTTATTATGTTCTCCAAATTTCTGGAACACATAATAAGCTGGTTATGATTGGTGATCAAATCATAATGCTACATACCGAGAAAGATCAGTCTCTAGTGAGTTACAATATATCTTATTGGTTAAGTGTGCTGTCCCCAGTAGGGTTTAATACACAAAAAGTGCAATCTTATGTACGTTGGTCTGGGAAATTCAGGAAGGGCTTATGTGCTTGAAAAAAATTTTACTGGAGGGGAGACAAAGAAAGACAAAATGACTTGGCGGTTATATTAATTTCTACTCACCTAAATTATATAGCAAAATATAAAAAGGTAGGTCTGAAATGCTAAAAGTAAGCTGAAATGTTAAGCTAAGGAAATGCTTTCAATAACCTGAATTCAAGCTTTCATTGTTTTAGGCATTAGTAATAAGACCGTAGCAGTATTTTTACCATCTCTAGATGCCATACAAGAAAAAAAGTGTAAATAGGCTGGTAGGCAGTGTTCAGTTGAGAGTGGATGGGCAGAATTTGAAAAAAAAAATAGTACATAGAAAGCAATGTGGAATATGACATGGACACACAGTGTCATCAACAAAATACAACTCATGGAGTGAATCTGAACAAGCATAAAGGAAGAGAAAGTGAAACTGGTAACAAGTGTAAGGGGTATTATTTAAGATCATCACATGTGACAAGTAAGAGGCATGTTGTTCAAGAGTGAAGAAAGAAGTGCTGTGTCGCAATCAAGTTAGTGAAGCCTAGGAGTGCTCTGCATGGCAGATTAGTGGGGTGATGCTCAGCAGAAGGGTTTAGGGCTTTAGGGCCGATGGAGAAATGGAAGGGGCACCTGCAAAGAAAACAGATGCAACTTTTGGGCAAACTGCATGGTTTATAAGTAGTTTTCCATAAATATCTTTGCATATTCGTATTTTTCCTAATTTACTGTGACAATGAGAAGATACAGAGTATCACTTAGTTCAAAGGATTGATTATACAAAAACTAAAAGTAGCTTCTGCTGCGTATAAATCAACCTAGAAGCAGTATAAATGCAATAGTTTGCAATATACCTTTTAACTGCAATGCCATAGCAGAAGTCAGAGCAAAAGATGGATGAATAAGTAAAGTAAAGTGGTATTTTTGAAGCAAAGATTGGCAGCCCTGCTAGGCAACACCAGAGGTTTTTCAAATGACATCAGCTACTTGGCTTGAAGAGATAAACATTTTATTTATTTATTTTTTTTATTTTATTTATTTATTTAACATTTGTTAACCAGGAAAGTCTGACTTGGAACAAAGCCAATTTTCAGTGGAGGCCTGGGGAGAAAGGCTCCAGACATAATTCACATAATTAACCTATTACCTTGTCCATCAATGACAAGCATGTGTTTGAAACACAGATTAGGAAAAGCATTTTCAACATTTTATTTACCTTTTTGGAACCAGACTGTTTACCTCTGTTACTGGTACAGCAGTAGAATGAGGTGTACTTATCTAAAGTTCATGAATGGTTGAAGGGAAATGCTGGACTTTGGATACATTGTCTCAGTTTTTCCAAAGTTCCTATAAACATGTGTCTCATTTACTGTAGTTCCACAGAAGTACATTGTCATCCTCTCCTTTGCCATCTTTAGTCTGCCCAAACTTTGTAAGACTTCACTTCCCTTCCAAAGCCTGAGACTAAATCTAATATGAATTTTTACTAACCTGTCTTGCTACTTCCAGCACTGGTCAGAATCCTTGAAAATATTGTGGCCTTTCAATGAAAACTCTATATGGGGCTGTATTGATTGCTTAATGAAGAGAGATGTGGTTTAGAAAGGGACAAGGCACTACAGAAGCTCTACTGTTCTTCACTTACAACATCAGCCAAACACTGAAGCATGATCCTGTAAGCTCTGTTATAGTGATGGTATTGTATGCAAACAGTGGAGCATGATCCCTTAAGCTCTGTTATAGTGATGGTATTGTATGCAAACACTGGAGCATGATCCCGTAAGCTCTGTTATAGTGATGGTATTGTATGCAAACACTGGAGCATGATCCCGTAAGCTCTGTTATAGTTATGGTATTGTATGCAAACACTGCAGCATGATCCCGTAAGCTCTGTTATTGTGATGGTATTGTATGTAAACATAAACACGGTTTATTTTCCTGACTTGTGCAGTGATTTGTGCTCCTGGTGGTTAGTCTCTAAGGGGAAAGATCATAATACCAATGATAGGATGTCTGAGTTGTAAGATACTACTATTTCAACTGATCGTATTTTAGGTTAAAACCTACAATGTTTTCTGCTGGTTAGTGTGGACTGGATGATTCAGACGAGCCACATTTTCTGATATCCTTTTAAGTTTATATGATTATATGTTGTGGGGCATAATGACTGGAAACAAAACAGGGCTGGTGTTCTACAGAAAGGAACGGATTTCATTACTCAGTGAGGAAAAGCAAAAGTTTTATATTTATAAAAAATTTATATTTATATTTATAAAGGCGTTGATGACTAAATGATAGCTTTTTCTGAAAATATATAAAAAAAAAGTTGACGTGATTAAACGTTGGTGCATAATGATCATCTGCTACTGGTATCACCACTAATTGACAGTAAATTTCAATGTATATCAACACTTGCCTGTTCCTGTATCACCAGCGACCTAGACTGCGGCCATAAATGATCAACTGGATCAGAATGCCAACCAGTAAACAGATGTTTGAATAAGCAAGTAAATGAATAAACAGATAAGTAAATAAACAGAGAAGTTAATAAAAGCACAAATTTCAAATGAGATCCCGGAGTTGTGCTCTGCTACCCTCCCACATTACAGTGACAAGCTATAGGTGAACTGATGATCCTACAAATTCTCTTTGGGTATGCATAGCACATGTGTGTGGATATAGGTACAATGTGTAAGCTTCTATTATGACAGCATGTGTGCACCAGGTCTCAGGATGGAAAAGTGCCCATTCCTGGCATAGGCAAAGATGTCAGTACTGGAAAAAGACTGCAAAATCCAGAGAAGAAAACACTCCTACCACAGAGCTAGGCTATGCTAGGAGTCTCCCCACTTGATGCAGAAGAAAATAGCAATTCAAAAAATTAGCTACGCAAAGAAATGATGTATTGTTTCACTTATATGTAATAAACCCAAAAGATAAATACAATAAAGGCATCCTAACATGATAACTTTTACAGAAAGGAGAGAATATCAACACAAAAATGGAATACTTGGGGAAGCAAATAGTTTTGTACATGGAAAGGTGAAAAACTGAAACTGAGGTGACAGACCCAGTAAGAAGTGAAGGATTTAGTGAAGGGACTCGGATACAGAAAATATCACAAACTGCTTAGTTAAAAAAAATCCTCAAGAAGTGGTACAATAACCAGAACATGACACCTTTAGTACAGATACACTACAAAGTAAAATTTTAGAACATTTTCTGGAAGATTCACTGTCCACTCTGTACCATGATTTTGCATGGACAGCAGCTATCATTAAGAAACTTTAATCTTTTAAGCAGCAAATCAAGTAAAAAAGAACATTCTCAGTTTTGAACACTTAATATTGCGAACTGTAGCTATGTATGTATATGCCTACTCTTGAAGTGTATCTTTGAATTATTCACTCATGCCTTGTGTCAATCTAGGAGCTGTCTCTCTTCAGCAGCAAAAAAGGGGGAGGGATGCAGCCTTGAGGACAAAAAACAAGCTCTTTCTTCTGATAATTGTAGCAAACCACTTGCTGCATCTTATTACACAGATGAAGGGCTGAAGTGCTTCAGTCCTGACCGTAGCTGCACTCGGCATTCTTTTCTTAATGCTGGTAGTGCACTAATAACAGATCAGCATTTTCTGATCATATCCTCTAGCTATGGAATGTACAATAAGCACCATAATTTGTTCTGTAATTCAGTATCAAAAACAGAACAAATGTCTCCGGTCCTCTATATCTGATGCCATGGGTTCATGTATATTCATAAATACATTAGCATAAGGACTTCCATTGCCATAATTTATTTATTTATTTATTCATTTATTTATTGACATTTGTTAACTGGGTTTGTCCAACTGGGCATGTCAGTGGAGACCCGAGGAGAAAAGCTCCAGTAGTACATTTTAAACAAGTACAATTTTAAACTATATTGATATAATAGCAGTTATAGCAAAAAGATTCACATATGTTGGGTTACATGCATAAAGTTAAAGTTACATTAAAAAGAAGCTAAGTAACAATTTTACTTTGATATAGTTCAATAGGTCAACAATAACATTTTTTTGTTTGTATAAAATGCATAAATTGACACATTGGAGAGAGAGGTGTAATGAGGTACTAAGTATGGTCCTTTTGAGGGTACATAAAGGGATGGAAGACTAGGTAGGGTCATGGCAAGGGCAGGTTCTGGAATTGAGAAAATAAGCTTTTAGTTAATTTTTAAAGTGTGAGGTGTGGGAAATTGAACGCAAGTCAAGGGGAAGTTTGTTCCAAACATGGGCAAGGGAGCGTTTGTAGAGTAGTTTGCCTACTGACCTTTTTGGGTGGTAGATATCAAGTAATTGTTGGTAAGAAGTACGGAGGGTCCGGGATGGGATGTAGAGGGAGACTATGGAAGATAAAGATGGACAGAAGGAGGGTTTATAAAGAATAGAGTGTAGCATATGAAATTGATAAGATAGCAGAAATTGGGGAAGTTTAAGCCATTGAAGAGAGTTTAAAGAAATGTGGTGGTGTGAGTTGTATGGGGAGTTAGTAATGAATCTGGTTATTTTATGGTAAGTCTGTTGGAGTTTATTTAGAGTGGAGGCCTGGATATTGGTAAGAACTGGAGCGGTGTATAAGAAGGAGGGGAGGAGGAGTGCCTGGCCCAGAGTAAGTAGATTGAGGGGTTAGGAATTTTTTGTTCCGATATAGCAAACCTAGTTTCTGTTTGTTTTTTTTTTTATACATTGGAGTATATGTAGGTTGAACTTTAGTTCGTGATCGATAATGACCCCTAAGAGTTTTGTGAGGGTGTCAGGTTGGATAGTTGTATTGTTAGAAGATGTAATAAAAAAGGAGGTTTTGTGATGAGAAAGAGAATGGGGAAGGAAAAGTAGGAGTTTGGTCTTTTTGGGATTTAGGATCAATAGGTTGTGAGAGAGCCATTGTTCAGTGGATAGTAGGGCCTGTTGGGTCAGGGAGTATAGTTCAGGAATGTTATTTGAGATGGATATAAGTGTGGAATCATCAGCATACTGAATAAGGGAGGATTCTTTGCATGAGGTGTAAAGATCATTGGTGAAGATGTTAAACAAAAGGGGTCCCAAGATGGAGGCTTGGGGAACACCGGTGGAGATAGGAAGGAAAGGTGAGGAGGATGAGAGCCATTTGACAGATTGTTCCCTGCCAGATAGGTAACTATTAAACCAGGCAAGTGTGAAGGGGGATAGGTGGAGATTTACGAGTTTAGATAGAAGTAGAGGATGAGAGACAGTATCAAAGGCTTTGGAGAGATCTAGGAAGAGACAGGAAATTAGTTTATTGTTGTCTAGGGCCTCTGCAATGATATGAGGGAAGGAGAGGAGGGCAGTGGTGCTGCTGTGGTGAGGACGAAATCCATGTTGGGTAGGGGTAAGTAAGTGGTGTGTGAGGAGGTGATTGAGAAGCTGTGAGTGAATACATTTTTCTAATATCTTGGAGAGGGGGGACAGAATGGCAATGGGTCTGTAGTTTGAGGGGTCTGTGGAGTTTCCACCTTTATGAAGAGGGATAGTGAAGAAAGATTTCCAAAGGGTGGGGAAAGTTGATTCCAGAATTGATCGATTAATTAGTATAGCTATAGGATAGGCAATTGAGTCAGCAGCAAGTTTGAGGAATGTAGGAGATAGATTGTCAGTGGAAGGAGAGCAAGGTTTTAGCTTGAATAGTAGAGATTTGATGTAAGTAATGGAAACTGGCTCAAAAGAAAACAAAGTTGTGTGGGACTTGGAGGGGTGGGTGTCGAAGTAGAGTTTGGCTAAGAGGTTACTAGATTTTGGATGGAAGAGATAAAGTGTTTATTCAGAAGGGTAGCTGTTTCCTGAGAGGAAGAGTTAGGGTATGGGGAGGGATTAGAGGGCTTTCCAGGATAGAGGATGTTGTTGAGAGTTGACCAAATTTTTCGAGGACTGGATTTGTTGTTAAGCTGAGCAGAGCTATAGTATAACGTTTTGTCATTAGTTGTATGTTTTTTTGCAAGGTTCCTCAGTTGCCTGTATTTTTGAAGAAAAGGTGGTTGTTTAGTTTTAGTCCAAGTTTTCCAAGCACAATCTCTTTGTTTCATAAGGGACCTAGTCTGTTTGGAGAGCCAGGGAGCATGATTTGATTTTACTCTGATCTTCCTTGAGGGAGCTAAGGAGTTTAGAGTATTCATGAAGATGCTATTGAAAGTGCTTATAGCATCATTTAGGGGGAGGTGGAGAATGGAGTTAAATTGGGATGAATTGAAAGTCAATAGTTTTTGACAGTATTTGATAAGGTGGGGTTTAGGAATATGGGAGTAGTTTCTTAAGATGGTGGTAGGGAGATGATCACTGAGGGAGTCAGGTAAGGTGGTGGGATTGTGGTATTGGTGGGGGGAATTGGTAAGGATCCAGTCTATGATGGAGCTGGAAGTGGAATTTTTATGGAAGCGAGTGGGAGATGTTATAAGTTGGTGGAAGATGTGTAGGTGGATACTGAGTTGGGGGGAGTCAGTTGTAAGTTTGGACCAATCAATGTTGACATCACCAAGGATGTGTCTCATATGGTATGTTGTGGGAAAACCAGGATAGGATGTTTTCAAGAATGGGCAGATTGTTACCAGGAGGAAGGTAGATAGAGTTAATTGCAGGTTTGTTGTGGGGATTCAGATGGCAGTTAAGGATGATGATTTCAGCTGGGAGGAAGTCAGGAATTGGAAAAAGGTATGGTGACAGGTTAAGTTTGATTGAGTAGAGGATGGCCATGCCACCACTTTTTTTTACAGGTCTATCAGATCGGAAGTTATTATAACCTGGTGGGAGTATTTCACTATTTGAGATTTGTGGCTTGAGCCAGGTTTCAGATAGGGAGAGGATGTGAGGGGTATTGAGAGCTATCCATGAGTGCAGCTCAGTGATTTTATTTGCTAGACTCTGAATATTCAATGAGTAAATAGTTAAGTATTTGAATGGAGATGATTGTTGTGGCTGAGGTTGGTAACTGTTAGAGGAGTAAGATGGGGGGCAGTGTAGAGGTAGTTTTGAGTAGAGAAAAGGGGCCAGGGTTGGGATGGATATCTCCAGAACAAAGTAGGTTTTTAGTGAGGAGAGAGTGTGTAGTAGATGCTAGATGGAGTTTGTATAGTTTTGACTTAGCTTTGTAGGATGGTTTAAAAACCTGTATTATGTATAGTTTATATAGACTTGAGGTAGAGGTAGTAAAGAGATTAGGGGAGATAGTAAAAGATGAAGTAGTTGGATATATGTTGCATGAGTGAGAAGTTGGTGAACATATGAACATAGGAGTGGGTCAGAGAGATTGGAGTGGTAAGAGGTGGAGATAGAGATAATAAGGAGTAGTGTAGAAGATATTAGAAAATAATACATGTTGGAATAAAATATGGTCAGATAGAGTAGGTAGAGACAGTGGTATAGAGGAAGTGGTGTTGACAAGATTGACAGATTAGTAAGGTGGTTGTGGCAATAGGCATGAAGTGGAATTGTAGTGGCTAGTGGGACAGGAAGGGGAGGGATGGTTAGGTATAAAGGTAATTGTAATGGGGTGGGTGGAAATGGGGGTAGGGTAGAGGAGCAAAGTGAGCCCAAGTGTAGGGAGGGTGAACGGAGCGGGACTAGCACCCTGGTCAAGATGAAGTCATAGGAACAATCAGAAAAAGATAGTGAAAAACTAGCTTGAGAGACAAGGATATAAAATTTCTAAAGGTATAGTCACCAGAAATAAAATAAAAAGAAATAAAATATGAGCAGAAGTAAGCTTACAAAAGGACACTGGCCTCAAGCTACACAAGTAGATTTACTTGAAGCAAACCCAGTGCTGTATGGTTAAAATAAGCTACAACAGAGAGGGGCTTTGGAGGGGGAGAGAGAGGTATTACTAGCAGCTAAAAGCAGGGCAAAAAAAAAAACAATATGTAAGAGTTTGAAGACTGCAAAATAGGACAGGTGCACTAGGAAAGGCAGTTATGAGCGAGGCTAGAAATGAATTCAGGGAAGGGTAAAGTACAGAACAGGAGAATATACACAGAAACAGTTATGAGGATAGTGGGTAACCAAAGAGAAAGGATAGGAGCTGCTGGCATCTGCTTTTCGAGGCAACTAGCAAAAAAAACACTGTAAATTCTTGTTGTGCTTATAAAGTCTAGCTTTAATTAAAATATTAGCTTATACAGTAGTTATTTACTGGGACACATACTTCAGTGGTATTATTTTAAGCTAAAAATGGTGGCTTCTGGACTGATGGTTAGAGTTGCAGGGTATCTGTTAAGGTCCTCAAACCTGTGTTGCCTGTACTGTGGCTAGGAGAAAATGATCTCCAATTTATTGCCTATCACCACATTGACAGATGGTCATGGTATAATAATCATTCAAGCAGGGAGTTATACTTCTAACTCTAAGCACATGGAGAGGCTGTTGTAGGATTAGCAGTGTAAATATATGGCTCAGGGTTCTTTTAAAATCAGCTTTTTGTCAATAGAAGACCTCTGCCTAGCACTTACAGTTAGTATCACTGGAATTAATTTAATTCCCTGGCAATCATATGTCATATCTGTGTTGCACAGGGATAGAGCCCTGATTTTGACACAGATGGCTCAGGATAAGCTAGTGACAAGAGTAGCTGACAAAGGAGGAAGGGAGTGGGTTGCCAGTTGTTCTCTTGGCTTCCATGTCCAGTCAATCCGTTAATCTCCTAATTGCTCTGTTCATTTATTCTCAGTGCGACCCTCTACTAGGTGGGATCCAATGCCTCATGAAGCAGACCTTAGTGGTAATTCAGTTATAGTCCTGGGGTACAAGAAATCCATTGGAATGTTGCATGCATGGAACTTGGAGCCTGGAAGTTCAGAGTCCTTTGCTTAGGGGAGTAACTAGTGTAATGCCATCAAAGACATCATCAGTATCCCCTGTAATCTAAATACATGATCTGTGGGATCCTAGTTTTCAGCAGAAGTCACACAGAATTGGGCTTTCTCAAGCCCCTGAGGATGGGAGAACTAGTTGTTGTCCTTTATCCTATCTCCCTGGTCGGTCCTGCCTGCAGCCCAAGTCTGTTCCCAAAATGGGGTCAATGGTTGTACAGATGCCTTACTTCTGTATTACCAGGCTGATACTGTTATTTAAATTCCACTGAGAGTTTATTATATTTACAGATATATATATATATATATATATATATATATATATATATATATATATATATTAGATGAGCTTGTGGGTTGATAAGAGTGGATGTTACTGTTAAAAATACCTATAGAATATTGACAAAAACAATATATTTTGCTTGATGGATAACTCACCAGATCATTAATTTTATTCTTGATTATTCCATATTAGAGAAGCATACATTGTGAATTTTACTACAAAGGGAGCAGTTGAAAGAGAAGGGGCTTTTTTAATACTGACCTAAGAGAAGACCCTACATTTTGAGTATGATATGTAAGTACTGCTTAAGAAACATAAATGCAAAAAATGTGACTATTCCCCGCATACTGCCCAAGGCTACTGCAGTTAAGTGAAGCAAGGTTGACATTATAATGTTATTAATGAACTTGAATAGATTTCTTTAACAGAGACAAAAGAAAAGGATGCATGACAGTTATCATCTCCTTTACCTGGTTTATCTAACTTATCCACATGTGCTTACTGCTCCCGACAGTGAGACTCATTTGTTCAGTCATGAAAACATGAAATAAATACATTCATTGCTTGGCACTGTTATTTGTCATTCTAGTAGTTTTCTCCATTCCCTGGTGTTGTACAACCATGGATCAGGCATACATAAATTCATGATGTGGAATATGCAGAGGTGTCTTACTTCCTGAAAAAGAAAACTTTTCTTGAGGTGTTTTATTCATTTTTGTGCATGTTTCAGACATGCTTATCTGAGCATTTCTGATCTGATGTTTCTTGCAGTGAGGTTTCATAGAAGAAGTGCATTATCCTTACTTCAAGGGTTTAATCTTTAATTACCTTTTGATCATTCTATCCAACTGATAATTAAGCTTCACAATGAGCTGGTAGGATTATGTTTTTATGTCCCAAACAACTTAACCTCAATTCAAACCTAACATCTTTAAGGAGTATCACACACACACACACACACACACACACACACACACACACACACACACACACACACACACACACACACACACACGCACACAAAATTAAGGAAGTGCAAAGGTCGTTCTTCACTGTATATTTCTGTCATTCTTTATTCGTGATACTCAGTTCACTTCAAACACAGAATTTAAGCTTAAGTATGCCTTATTTCACTGAATAGAAATGGCTTCTTGCTGGCTCCTCAAGGCACCTTTGTGAAGCTCATGGATTCCTGAGCAGAACCCTGCTGCTTGCTAGACTTCATTATGCATTTCTGTGGCAAGCATATAAGTTCATCATCTATCTACCGACAAGACTGATTCACTCAAAAAAGCTGTCATCACAGATTAAAAATGTGTACAGCAATCTGTCTCCTTCTACTGGGTTACTATTATCATATAAGCAGGAGTATAGACACTAGAATACAAAAATGAATGTTGCCAGTATGTAAGCAAACACTATTTAGTCACAGACAGGAACATGCAATCCATGTTATTCTCTTTGTCTAAATAAAGATTTTACTTGTAGACTAAAGTGATTATTTTTGGTATGTTGCCATGTGGCAAAATCTTTCTGCTGTGCTGTTCAGATACTGGAAGCTGGCTGTGTACCTCTGATTCACCTCCCCCCTCCAAACTACACTGTTCATTTTATAAGTTATATATAACACACTCATATACTTAAATGGGATAGTTTACTTATTTATTTATTTAATGTTTGTTAATTAGGTAAGTCCAAGGACCCAATTCAGAATAATAGCCATATTTTGCTAATTGTTCAAACTGTCAGGTATGGTATGCTTAGAAATTACAAAAGTAAAGCAAGCACAGTCAGCAGGGTAAAGTGCCTCTACGATACAAACTTGTAGAATCCAAAGGAAAACTCAAGAGTCAACACCATATGAAGCGAAGGAGACTTTAATTACATATAACACAGCCAAGTAAAAATGTAGTGAGCACTAAATACATCCAGTCGATGCAATCATTTTCTATTCAGCCAATCACATTACTACTTTCATTTAAAAAAATATATTGCATCAATTGGATGTATTTAAACTGAATTTTTCTTGTCAGAATTATTAAGTCTGAAGAAGCATTCTCAGTAACGCGAAAGCACTCACTACGTTTTTACTTGCCTGTGTTATACGTGATTAATGTCTGCTTTGCTTCATATGGTGTTGCCTCTTGAGTTTTCCTTTGTATGGTTAGAATTTACCTTAATATTTTAGCAACCAAAGCAGGCATCCCTATTTGTGAAGGCATGTAGATATTTGGGGTTGCATTGATTTAGTTATTAAGTGAGCCTTTGCATATCAGCACTCTTGGAATAATTTTAATAGCTCTCAATTTTATCATCAGTGTTAGTTTCTGGAACAACATCAGTGTACATTGCCCAATAAGATTTATACTGCATTTATCTCCTAACTCTAAATGTTTTTCTATGTTTTTCATGGGGAGATGATGGCAATTATTAGTTTTGTCTATTTTCTGAGTTTTAAAATGCACTGTACATCTACCAAAAAACAAGTGCAAAGCATATGTTTTTCTTTAGATTATTAAATCAAAATTGTGTAATGTATGTATTTTTTTATTTAATAGCAAACAGGAAACTGAACACCTCTTAAACCTGTACTACAACAGTATTTGCTTTTGTTTTAGAGTTATTTTTAACTGCTTGAACTGTGTGTAAACCTAATTTTTGTAGGGGTCCTTGTCAATGCACAGATTACAGTATTTAGTTTAACATAAACCATCATTTTGTATTTAACTCATTGCTGATTATCTTGCAGCATAAATACATTCTAATATTTTAAAAGTGTTCATATCTGTTAGCAGATACATTTTTTTCTTTTTAGTTACTATCTAAAAGAAAGTGCGTGTGTGTGTATGTGTGTTTGTGTTTGTGTGTGTGTGTGTGTGTGTCTATCTTTTGATGACTTTGTATCCTATGAGCCACTTTTTGAGTACAATGTGAACAATAGCAGTCTTGCCTGCATTAAGGTGGCACTGTTCAATACCTCTCAAACTGTTGAAATTAAAATATGGAGAAAGGCTCTTAAAACCTGTGTGTATCCAGACAAAAATAAAGGTGCACAATATAAAATGTACATACCAAATAGCACAGCTCCCCACACTTCCAAATGCAAATTAAAAAAATGTGTATCAACCACAAACTGTGCTCTAAATGTTCAGATATGACCAGTATTAAGTATCAAAATCAAAGGAAAAATGACAGCTAATGGACTACTATTTTCAACAGGAGAACTAAAGAGATGAAATGTAATTTACAACAGAATTAAAAAAGAAATACAATATGAAAAAATAATGCAGCTCTGGTATTCACCAGATGTCATCATCATGCTAAGATCCTACTTGCATGTAATCTGAGGGAATTACTGCTACATAGAGAGTGCGCATGTAGTGTAGTAACTTTCTATTTTCTGTGGTTGAAGTATAATGATTGATATATATTACAGTGTAGCTACAGTAAGGTATTCCATATACTCATTATTCCAGTGAAGCCAGATTAATGATTTTTAACATGACTAAATGATGGCAGAGTGATTTTACTTTCATCCACAGAGAGCACATTTACCCAGACATTAAAGATGCTTCTTGACTGTGTATATATTAGATTTCTGATTGTGGCAAAAAAAAAAAAAAAAAACAATGGCTACAGTAATGTATTTCAGCTTTGTTTCACACATACAGTAAATGCAGTAAAGTATTCCAACATGTTTTAAAGAAATGCACATTAGTCCTGCAAAGCCAGAATAATGACTAACATGAGTGAGCAAATTACTGGAGGTTAGGTCAGTATCATTCACAGAGTGCCCGCATACCCAGCAGTTATCGACACTTTGATGACTAGATACACAAGTGATATCTGAGTGTGAGAAAATAATGGCCATAGTAATGTATGTCAACCTGAAGTGTAAACAGTAGCCACAGTAAATATTCCAACTTGCTTTCCACAAATATGAAGTCATATTATTTGAACCCCTACACACACACACACGCGCACACACACACACACACACACACACACACACACACACACACACACACACACACACAAACACAGGCACACACACTTATGCGCTCAGAAATTACCCAGTGATAGCCATTTTATTGACGTCTACATTTTAGATGCTGGATTGTAATAAAAGGAATGAATATGCTTGTGAATAATGGCCTCAGTAATATATTTCAGATGGATGCTTTCAGAAGCATCTATTCAGATACCAAATCAAACTCAAACAACTAAAACAGAAAGCTGCGAACTGCAGAGTACCACACACCTAAGAACATGAAGTAACTGTATCATAGATTAAAAGCTTGTTTAATACAAATTGATAAAATAAATAAGTACGGGTACAGGTTAAGCGCTTTTCATCCCACCTAGTTGTGGGACTTCTTCAGACAAAAAAACCTTGCAACAACTACAATAAATATCCCAGGGCCGTGGTGCCGGAAATACAAACTCCACAGCTTATTAAAATGCTCATTTAACATGAAATAGTTTAAAAGATATAAACATAGTAAAATAAAATGTTAAACAACATGTAAGATCATGCTTTCCATCAAATACAAAACAGTTTGACCCTGTGATTCCCCAACATATACGAAAGTATTTTTAATGATTTATTTTAAAATGAGTAGTGTGTATTATATACACTCTAAGCTATAGATCTATTGAATTAACCTAGGTCTAATATGTACAAACATAAAAATATGTAAAAGCAATGAAACTATAGACCTATTTAATAAACCTAGGTCTGATATACACAAGCATGTAAAAATGTGTGTAAGCACAGAAAATATAGAAGAGAATAGAAACATATTAATACGGAAATGTGAGTCTATAAACAAGACTATATTATGGAAAATGATAGCCATCTAGTTGGAAACATGAATGGCTAATAATTAGATAAATCTCAAAATAGTGTATACCCTTGGTTATTCATGGAATTGGAACTTAATATATACATATAATTAAAGCTTGTAAATAAATAAGTGTATAGGTATGTAAATACAATATGTTGGTGTACCTATATGAGTTTATATGTAGTTAGTCTATATTATGGAAAATGATAGCCATCTAGTTGGAAACATGAATGGCTAATAATTAGATAGATCTCAAAATAGTGTATACCCTTGGTTATTCATTGAATTGGAACTTAATATATACATATAATTAAAGCTTGTAAATAAATAAGTGTATATGTATGTAAATACAATATGTTGGTGTACCTATATGAGTTTATATGTAGTTAGTCTGAGTAGTGAATGTGTACTCATATATACCTACCTAATCAAACTTCTTAGATTCAAAATAGGATAAAGGGAGCATATTTCATTGAGTCCTGGAAAAAATACTTGCATTACTATGTATCTGCCAGCATAGTTCCAAGACCTCTAACTGTACACTGTATGGTCCACCCCTGCCATCGGATTGAACACAGTCTACAGCTCTAAACAGGAATTGGCCTATAATCAATAGCGGTAAGGATTTAAGAAGTAAACTACCAGAAAAACCAAACATAGTCTGAAAAGAGGTAGGAATTTGAAACAAATTATGGAGAGAAATGTACAGGGACTACTGTGGAGGAAGGGCATGTACCAATGTAACATGTGTAATTACTGTTCTTACATGAATACTGGAGAAACTTTTTGTATTAGGAATGTTACTTATGAGATGAGACATAAATTTACCTGTCAGTCCAAAGGTGTAGTTTATTTAGCCCAGTGCCAACAATGTCCAGCATTTTATTTTGGTAAAACTGACAGGAAACTTCGTGAATGTGTTTATGAACACCTGTATGCCATCAAGAAAGGTAGATCAGAAAATGCACTAGCAAAACACATATTAGAACACCCGAATCACAAATTCCTGTTTAGAGCTGTAGACTGTGTTCAATCAGATGGCAGGGGTGGACCATACTGTGTACAGTTAGTGGTCTTGGAACTATGCTGGCAGATACGTAGTAATGTAAGTATTTTTCCAGGACTCGATGAAATATGCTCCCTTTATCCTATTTTAAAGCTAAGAAGTTTGAGTAGGTAGGTATATAGGAGTACACATTCACTACTCAGACTAACTGCATATGAACTCATATAGGTACACCGACATATTTGACTTACATACCTATACACTTATATAGTTACAATCTTTAATTATATGTATATATTAAGTTCCAATTCAATGAATTACCAAGGGTATACACTATTTTGAGACCTATCTAATTATTAGCCATTCATGTTTCCAACTAGATGGCTATCATTTTCCATAATATAGTCTTGCTTATAGACGCACATTTCCGTATTAATATGTTTCTATTCTCTTCTATATTTTCTGTGCTTACACACATTTTTACATGCTTGTGTATATCAGATCTAGGTTTATTGAATAGGTCTATAGTTTCGTTGCTTTTACATATTTTTATGTTTGTACATATTAGACCTAGGTTAATTCAATAGATCTATAGCTTAGAGTGTATATAATACACACTACTCATTTTAAAATAAATCATTAAAGATACTTTTGTATATGTTGGGGAATCACAGGGTCAAACTGTTTTGTATTTGATGGAAAGCATGATCTTACATGTTGTTTAACATTTTATTTTACTATGTTTATATCTTTTAAACTATTTAATGTTAAATGAGCATTTTAATCAGCTGTGGAGTTTGTATTGTCGGCACCATGGCCCTAGGATATTTATTGTAGTTGTTGCAAGGTTTTTTTGTCTGAAGAAGTCCCACAACTAGGTGGGATGAAAAACACTTAACCTGTACCCGTACTTATTTATTTTATCAATTTGTATTAAACAAGTTTTTAATCTACGATACAGTTACTTCGTGTTCTTGGGTGTGTGGTACTCTGCAGTTCGCAGCTTTCCATTTTAGAAGCATATATTCAACCAATTACAGCCTCCTCACTTATACAGCTGCCAATTATAGCAACATGACCACACAAACCGGTGAATAAAAGGTGCACCATAAACCAGGAACACAAACTCCTTCCAGCCCAGCTAAGTGGTGGTACAAAGGCAATGAAGACTCCAACGGTAATCCAAAAAAGATAATTTAATATTCCAAATGAATACAGTCAAGCGCTTTCGTCCAGGAAACCTTGGTCTTCATCAGAACCAATTAATCAATCTAAACACACCAATTAAATAATCTAGGACAACCAATCACAAAATTACATGATAAAATACATAAAAGATTAAACAATTAACTGTTTAAAAACATATAAAAAGACAGTATACACTTCTGCAAACATAATTAAACTATAATTCAAGTGCTCTGTATTTTAAAAAGGGCATAACTGAAATATATTCCTTAATCCCAGAGGTATGAGTGGCATTCAAACCAATTGCAATTTCAACTCTACTCTCTCTATTGTGTTGTCCCAATCCCCTCCCCTGGAATTCATCTCAAAAGCCTCCAAAATTCCAAACAAAAATCGCATACAACCCTCACTACTTCCTAAATGCCTATAAAGGGCATTGTTGGTATTTTTTTGTCTGATGGCATAAATATGTTCGTATATTCTCCTGCAGAGAGTCCTCTCTGTTTTCCCTATGTAAAAACTAAAACAGTTCTGACATACTGCTATGTAGACCAAACCTTTTGTTCCACAATTACCCTCTACTGTCCTCACTTTTATACTAAATTCACTAATATTTAATGTTGGTTCTTTCAAAATGTATTTACAATAGTTACAATGTCCACAACTTGTTGTACCCTTGTCTACCACACTTTTTGTCATTGTAGGGTGTTCAAACAAAAATTTTAAATGTGCATTCATTTTCTATACAAATCTATGATTTATACCCATAATCATTTGAAGTTCATTATTTGTCCTAAATAAAATCCAATTTTTATTCAGGATGTCCTTAACTTTTTGGCTGAAACATCCATAAGTCAGAACCATACTATTTTCATATTCATTAGAAGTTGCTGCTTCCTTGTGGGTATTAATAGTTACTAACAAGGGTATATACATCAGTCCCCAGTTGTCCTTAACTAAATTATACATATCCAAAACAATTTTCTCCCGATAACCTCTGTCTTTGAAATAACCCTTCAAGACATCCATCTCCCTGATAGCACTAGTTAAGGATGAACACATTCTTGCCACTCTAATAACTTGACCCTAAACAATACTTTTTTTCATAAAATAAGGGTGACTGCTGCTATATTCCAAATAATCATTGGAGAATGTGGGTTTCCTATATATAGTGGAAGTAAAATCTTTCAAATAACTATCTTTGTCATACAGAGGTCTTAATTCTTGTGCAGCTGAGTAGCAGATCTTAGGGTCATGGATTTTAACATCTCCCAATAAGATATGTCTTACTAATTTATAGCTTTATTACGGCCAACTAAAATGAATACAATTTACGATTGGTTATCCTATCTCTGTCCACATAAACAATTATCTTTGCCAGTTAGTGTACTGAGACTGTGGTCCTTATAGGCCAGTCTGCTGAGGGGATAATGGTTTAGCATACTCAAGCTGTTAGGCCAAACCTACTCTTCCAATGGAATTTACGCTTCTTTGTAAATAATTTTCTGTCAGCTCTGGTTGTTTTAACAACTACATTTGCGCACATGGAGACCATGTTCCTGATCATCCTAACCACTGTGTCAAGACTTCTTCAGCCACTCACACAGGTATACTACAGTGGCACACTACTCTCTCTCTACAGTTTATTTTACTCACTGCTTTCTCCTCCTATAATTTTACCAGGCCTTCCTCTGCTATTGGCCTTATATCTCTATCTGAGAATAAACTATTAAGACATACATTTCAACTGCTTGACCTTAGCAACACTCATGAGGAACCCTTTGAAGACGCGTCCACACTTTGCAAACATTTTGCTGACCATTCCCTCTAAATCTGTGCATTCCTACTTTTTCCAAAAATCTTCAATCTAATCAGCATTAACTTTGAATACCAAATAGCATAGAACTCTTCAGTAGGAATGTAAGAAACTCCTCAGAAACATGTTAAAAAGAATGATAAAAATTATGGAAAACAATAAGCACAGAGACAGAGCATAATTTGCAGACTTTAGTGAACAGTATTGCAAAATTCTACCATAAGGTCTTGTGTATGTCCTCTTTCTTTAAATTATTAGTGTCACTAGTATGTTTGCCACATAGTCTATTTTTTTCTGTATGATACAGCTTCAAAAATCAAATGTGATCATGGGGAATTCAGAATATTGTGTGAAGGGTAAATCAAGCCTGAAAACAGGGACATACCTTCAAAAACAGATACATAATTTGCAGGGGTAAATCATGCCGGAAAACAGGAACATTCCCCCAAAATAGGGACAGATGAGTGGTTTGGTCATAGATGAGATACTGTTCTGACTACATACTACTTTCAGTAAAATTATTCAGAAAAGAAATGGTTTATGTGACTCATCATCAACACTACAATAAACAGAAGTTAAAAATCAAATCAATATTCTGCGGGTCATACATCATCACAGAGTTCCAGGGCTGTGTATTACTGTGTTGTTGAATTTAGAAAGGAATGACCCTTGAAATGTTTATGTCATCTCTGTCCCCTTGGGTTTCTGTTCCAACCCACATAAGCCTGGGTGATGAAAGCAGAAGCTTTACTAATCCATGGCAATACAGAAAAAGCAGTGTAAATCTTCTATGCTTCTTCTGAAAGACTATTTCTGATGTGATTTAATTTTATTTTCCAGCAGCATTTTGTATTAATTTCTGGACAGAACTTACTCTGAAATTGTTCATCTTGGACTCAGGGAGAGAAGTACCAATAGGTATCAGTGTATGAATTCCACTTGTATTGCACAATAGAAAAAAAAACTACAGTATACTGCAAAAAGGTAAGTAAACAGGATCTGCAGGATTAAGTACACCATCAATGTGCTTGAGCTGGCAGGAGAGAGTAGTGTTGTACCCATCTGTTTCAGACCCCCAAAATACGCAGACACATAGACACACACACACACACACACACACACACACACACACACACACACACACACACACACACACACACACACACACATACACACACACACACACACACACACACACACACACACACACACACACACACACACACACACACACACACACACTCTCTCTCTCGTTCCCTGGGATTCAGAAACATTCTTCATATTATCATGGTAACTGATTCTGCATAAAGAGTGACCACATATTGAATAGGGGTGATTCAGAGGCACACTGGGTGCAATTGTGGAAGGCTGAAAAATATACTGGCCCCTATAATATGCAAATGGCAGTATAAAGACATGAAAATGTGCAACATTAATAAAATGAAAGTAACTATAGATGAAATTAAGGGCAAAAATATGGCAGAGTGATTCAGAAATGTATATATTTCACATCAAAAGACACTACTGCTGATGTTGTTGATTAACAAAAAATCCTTAAGTTACAAGCAAAACTATGTATAGACTAGCCACAACAAGAGGCTGTTGTTACTGCTGGTAGCCACAGAGGTGTGCATCATCACCCTCAGCACCACTGAGCATCAGCCTATGCCAAACATACCAGGCCACAGAGACAAGAGTCAGAAATGGGCAGATGGTGTATGTGTGTGTGTGTGTGTGTGTGTGTGTGTGTGCGTGTGCGTGTGCGTGTGTGTGTGTGTGTGTGTGTGTGTGTTTGCTGTCAAGGGTGATTGTGAGAAGCTGAGGAGACTGATCAGGAAAAGGTGGTATTCTCATTGTCTTGTTAGTGATTGGTGGTAGGCCGTGCTGATGTATGTGCACATGTGTGCAAGGACACATCTCCATCAGATAATGCAACTTTGTGCTGAGATCTTTTGGACTTGTTTAGGGCACCTATAGGAGATGTATGCATTAATCTTGCTTGCCTCTGTCCATGGGAGCACCATCACATGGAAGAGTCACAGGCACAATCCATATAATGCACAGAGGATGGAAAGCTCAATGAGTCTGAAGGTTGGGATGTACTACACATGATCCAAGCATGAAGACCCTGCTCATGTGCATGTCCACAACACCTCTCAGCTCTCTCAACACTGGATGGTGCTGTGGAGGTGGTAGCAAGACTGTCCTCTTCTCATACCACAGTAGACTTCCTCACCTGAGTCTGAGGTGGAATGGACATAGGAAGAGCAGTGTCTGGGTTGGGTGACGGCTTGTGAACAGCTGCAGGCAGCATACAGAATCACTATTTTATCTGTCCTTAATGGTGCATATCTATCCCTGGTATTCTTGAAGGTCTTTTAATAGATCACATACTACTTTCACTAGCTCAACTATGACTATATTGGGCACTGCTTGCCCTCTACTATGGCCCTGCTCTAAAATCTCGTAACAACCATACAGATATTAAGCTCTGGAGGGGTGTGGTCACAACTATGTGTCTGGATACTGTTCCCTCATGTCATCATCTTACTCACTAGAGCTGATGACACGCAAACATGATTCTACCACTGGAGATGTGCTAAATGTATTGGTGTTTTCCTGTCTCTGGGTGGCAGTCTAAGTCTGTAGGTGGACTGCATAGATGCAGGACAATGTCCATTGAAGGGGGTAGAGATGTGGCAATGACACTGCCAGAGTCTACCACTGACATCATGATACTAACTATGCCAGGATTAGGCCATCATCATTATCAGGCCCAGACAGTTCTACAACATCAGGAAAGCCTATAGCCATTGTGGAGGTACCAGGTAACACAGCACCTATAAAAAGCACAAAACATTACCCACTCTAATGACAGCCCCTTTAACAGCACTTGTAGTACAGAAGCTATTGCTATAGAAAAGAGCACTATCAAAAAATTAAGTTTATTACAACATCAGCAGACAACCTCCGCAGCTGCAGTCCTAGTGTTCCTGTAAGAACAAAGAGCCAAGTTTTCAAGTTGTACACCTTGATATGAACAAGTATTCTGCATAGTAGCACATGTTCAGATATAAACACATGGGGCATCACCAAATAGATATATGTGGTGCCTTGTGCAATTCGGCACTAACATCTACCAGTTTACCATGGATTACTGAACTGTCTGGGCCCACAGACAGAGATGCCAGGAACTCCTTCATGGCTGCCAATGGAATGTTTGGCAGCAGACACCACATAAGTCTCTCCACTCCTTTAAAAATAGGTTGCCTTATTGTGTTCCTTTGTGATCATGTAGTTTACCATTCTTTGGACCTGCTAATAGTTCTAATGTTGGCCACTGACAGAGATGACATCTTATATAAGGTCCTACCAGAGGCACACATGGAATGCCCAGCCAAATATCTCATTATGGAGCATCTGCTGACCATCTTCATGGAGGGCTTGCAGCAGGATGCCATTCTCTGCCATGGGGAATTTACTTTTATAGCATCTTTCACCTTTGGGAGTGACACATCTGCATTCACAGACAAGTACGAGTGTAAGCTGATGCCAGGTCATACACAACATAATAACACATGAAACTTGTGTCCCTGGGGCTTCTGTGAAGAGTGTTTTTCAGATTGTTGCACTAATACAGGGCAGGGGGTTCACATTACCCTGAGCCATACCTCTCAACCTCTTAGAGCAAGAAATCTAGACAAAGCCTTCAATAATGGGGGATAAAGGCCAAAAATAGGGACACTTTTTAAACATTGCTCTTACAAACTTAGAAAATTGATAGAATAATGGGTTTTGCATTAGCATGAATTTCCTGAATGGTATGAAGTCTGAAACTCAAATGTCTGTCATTATTTTCTGACTTCAACCCTCAATGATTTGCCAATGATTTTCTAGAAAAACACAATTTTATGAAAAATGGACCAAAATATGAGGCAAAAATGTGGACATTCTGTGAAAATCTGTATAGTTGAGAGGTACGCCCTGAGCAAGAAACCTTATGCACACATGGTTACATATGGGGCAATTCATTTCATCCATGCCTCCATTGATCACAGAGGCAAAATTACTACCTCCATGTACATGTTGGGGATTATAAGTGTGGTGACATGCATCTTGCTCCCCATGACTGTGAAAGTGCTATAGACTTAGCACAGGACTTGAATGCCCACTGTTAAACCCCCCCCCCACCAGTGACAAACACTGTTACTGTGAAGAACAGTAAGAACAGCCCTATAACACACTCAACTAAACTTGGACCCCAGAAGGAATGCATGTGCAGCCAAAAGGTAGACTTGGAGTTACAACAGGACATCACACAAGAGGTTAAAACAATCACCCACTGGTAGTCACATATAAGTCCCCTACATGCACACACACACACACACACACACACACACAGACATGAAACATCTTGATACAGATGTCACTGAAACAGCAACAACATGGGGGATGTGGAAAAAAGGTCATTCTATTCATGCCTCTGCACTGTATTGGCTGTCCTCCATAAGCAAACATACCCCACGGTCCTCACTCACAACTAGTGCATCAGCACTCTCAGTAGGCAGACATATAAAACTTATATGCACAGGTAACCCACCAATACAGGACACTGCAGCATTTCTGCAACAGCTGTGAGGTCATTTATCACCAAGTAGAACACATCCTAGCACTGGGATATAAACACTAAATGGGACACAAACAATCCCCAACTTAAATCTTGGACTGTTCCACAACAACAAAGAGTGGAGAGTTTTTAAGGTCACAACGTGTGTGTAATAATGATGTGGAGTTCCATGCGGAATTGCAGCATACTATGAATATATTTATAAGGAGAGGACATGATGGGAAAAGTTTACAGAAGGATGCGGCCAATTTACTAACAGGTGTAATAGGAATTCTGATATACAAAATGGGGAAATTGTATGGTTATGAGCAAGGATACTGATAAACAAAGAATTTTCTTTGTAACTACATATAGCCCCTTTACTGAAGAGGTAGTAGGTTTGGTGAAATATCATTGCTTTTTTTTAACCCAACACATGGATTTTTGTAACGTGTTAGAAAAGATTCCTGGCATCTCTTACAAAAAGAGAAGGAACATTAGGGGTATTATAGTTCATGAGAGACTCTTGTCACCTGTGGAGGCTCATGATAGACATGTATTTAGGTTGGGATGAAAGTCGAAGGGCTTCAGGCCACGATTTTAGATCAAGTCTGATGTGGTCAGTATGATAATGTAGAAATTAAATTAAAGTTATTACATAAAGAATCTGTCTTTATATTCAAATACGATACACTGACCCCCAGAGGTTTGAATATAGATTGCAACTGGAAAGTTTTTATTTGATTTCTTTGTAACTGTAACAATTATTGGATGATTTATTTATTTATTTATTTATTTATTTAGTTAGTTATTTATTTACTTAATTGTGTGATTGTCTAATTATTGGATAATTATTTTATTATATAAAGGTGTTCTTGTGCTGTTTGTTTTTATACTCTGTAAAGGCTGTGTGCCAAGGCGCTAGGAGAAATAAACGATTTTTGGATTATGTGGCTTGTGCTTTTGTAGTTTTAAATCTTGGACTATATTACCTGTATGGTATGCGAGTAAACAAACCTCAGTACTGTGTTTTGTGAATTTGCAACATCACATCATCTCCACTTTGTCAGTTATGCCAGTAGGCCATACCCCGCTTGTAGTTCCCCACAGAGTATGTTCCATTGTTGACATTTATACCCATTAGTTTACACCCCCCCCCCGATATCAAACTGTCATGTAGTTCCTCTAATAACAAACAGATCAAGCATTAGTACTTTAACAAATGTGAAAATAACACTATTTCCCATTCATTTACCTCTCAGTATGCTTATCTTTCTTATAGCAGTAAAGTTTCTGTTGTGGATTGCAGCTATACAGTTTGCAGTTCTACAATCTTCCATAGAGAAATGAGATTAACAATGGTTGCGGCTGCTTTTGTAACACAACTTCAAGGCTTTTAGCAGGGTCATTATGCTAATTAGCCTTTTTTGAGTGAATTCTCCTGAATTGTACTTTTATCTTGTCATGTAATTCACCTCTACCATGCCATGTGGTGTGGTCACCTTGTGCATTCACGTGTACCTGCTGATCTCAGTGTGCATGCTTGAGCAGGTCAATGACCATCATGGGGACAAAATGCAAAACTATGGCAGTATTATGGCCTGTAGAGGCACTGAAGAGCAAAATCACTAACATAAGCAGGCAATATGATGCTATTACACTGTTTCCATGTCATTGCTCACACCATAACACCATCGTACCACGCTCTATATTTCTGACTACACAATAATGGTATTGCAATTGTTCACACTAACTAGCTGCCTGAATTTGCATGTCACATGCCAACAGCAACAATGTTCATTAGAAGGCTACCATATTTCTCTTGATTGTGACCTAGTGAATGGCCATGGCTTTTAGGGGCAGTGACAGTGACATAGCTCCAAGGTGGTGCCTTAAAAAGACAGTAAGATCTGTTTTTAATTGCTATACAGGGTCACTTGTGAGTGCCTACCTGGACAATCTTATGAGGGAACCTAGTATAAAATGAATGACAGAGCATTATTCTACTGCTACTGGCATAAACTGCTCTATTGACCAGTGCCAGCACCATTGTAGGGATCTGATGAAATGCCATCTTGACCATTTAATCCAATGGGAAGAAGAAGTCAAACAGTGTGCTGCTGAGTTGAACTGTATGTAGGGCTGGGCACTGCCTTGTTAGTTCCCCTCTATTTAAATGTCTGTTGCAGGATATTGTTGTGTAGTATATTTGTCATTTCTTTCTTTAGTTCAGGAGGAAATAGTGGAGAATGCACTCTTCCACTAGAGGAGAATGAATTATCTCTTCAGGTGAAAGGGTGAGTATGATTGCTGTCATGTTATTGATTAGTTAACTATATCACAGCAGCACAGAACTACCCACTGGTATAGCATGTACAGTTATCTGTAACACACATCTGTCACAATCCTTTTGACAGTGTGACATCTGCTATAGGTATATGATGTTTTGCACACCCATATGCACAATGTACACACTCAGGAGATTTACATATTCTTTATTTGTAGAGAGATGACCACCTCTGTCTACTTGGATGGCATACCCTCTACCTCATGGCATCTGACATACAGGGATGTTTCCACATTCTTGTTCTGTGGACACTGACCCAGGTCAGATGGACGTAGGCCAGAAGTTTTTGGGTATTTGTCCATGCATCCTCTCAACCATATGCCCATGTTGTTGCCATGTCTACCTGGCCTGTCATTGGCATTTGTACAATACCCATGGTCTGCCTCCTGATGCATACCAAACTATATTGTGGAGGTTGCCAAACAATCTCTCATAGATGCCTATGTTAGCAGCAGCAGTTACTTCTTTGTCTTTGGTACATCACACTGGCATCATGGGCATGTTGGGGTACATAAATGATAACACTGTCTGAGTCCACGTGGCACATCAATGACCTCATTTCATACAGCCTGTATTGCATTTATGGTGAAACCTGAGTGCTGTAGCTCTCTGTGTGTGGTCTAAACTGTAGCAGCTGCTTGCTACATTGCAGCAAACAGTCTGCTACAGTTAAAAAGTAAAAGAAAAAATTTTTTTTTTACTAAAACAAGAGCAGTGTAGTGCTCCATGCAGGCAAGATATAAACGGTAGCAACTGTTTGCTACATTTGAAAAGAAAAAAATATTTTTTAATAAAATACGTTGAAAGCAGGTTAGGGGTAGGGTGCAGAAATGAGGCCTGAATTGTGGCGTCAGGAGGGAGGATGGAGTATTGTGCATATGGCATCTGGATGGTGTGCCAGTAAAAGGAATGTCTAGTGATTTTTTTTTTTTTTGCTCTTTAGTGGAAGAGGTCTGGGGGAGCGGGATATAGATCTTCTAAGTATAATAATCTGATCACTTACAGTGCAGTGATCTGCTTATTACAGTGGAGTGATCTGCTTATTTCGGTGAAGTGATCTGCTTATTAAAGTGAAGTGATTTTTTTTTTGCTGTTCACTTGAAGATATGGGGGTGGGGGATGGGAGGTGGTTCAGAGTACTGACCCAGGGCACTGGTGGTTGAATCAGCAATGCTTCTGACTTAACTCCTGTTTTTGTATGCTATTCTAGATTGTAAAGTAACATAGCCTCCATTAACCTACAAGTACTGTTAAATCACACACATTTTAACATTTCATGGTATTTCAATACTCTATACATTCTTCCCTCCATACTGTGAATCCCTTCCCTTTCTTGTTCCTTAAGGAATGGTCTCTGTATTTTTACATCTCACCATCTTCCACTACAACCTCTGTTAAACCATTTCAACGACTATACAGCTTATATAATTTACATGGTCATAACCTACTTTATCCTGAACTCACCAATCATACTTAAACACCTATTTAGTCAGTCCATGACAGTGAACAATAAATAATGTAAGACAGCAAGATTAGACATTTATTTTTATATTTTTTCAGGGTTTAGGCCATGCATTACTATGGGACCTCAGTTTTAGAACTGATTCACTGATAAGAGGTGGCCTCAAATCCAGATTTAATGATTCCAAGTAATAGCTGTCTCTCCACAAAAATAATAGTACTGATGATAAGGTTAAACTGCAATAATCTTTTTGAGTACTATACAAGGCAAGATCTGATATGAACCAAAGAGAGTGAGGGCCATCCATTCAAACAGTATAGATGGAGTACTAACATACAGACCCCAACAGTCAGTGAGGGCAAAAGAAACGGTAATGCCAATATTGTGTTACTGTGGTAATGATGCATCTAATTAATGTGAAACAATTTTTAGTGTGAAGAGAAATGTGTCAACAAAGAGAGGGAGCATTTTGCTGAAAAAAACATAGCAATTATGATAGTAGATATGATTTTCATTTTTTAAATATGGTTTTCATTTTACTAACAATAAACAGCCATATCACTTATTATACAGATAACACAAAAAAGAATACTTCCATGTATTAAATAACGGTACTTTTCCGTTAAATCCCTACCACTTCATCCTGCTGTATATTGTCGGTATTCCTATACCACTGACAAAGATAAACTATAAAGAAATACTCAAAGAAGGTATTCCTCTGTATTTCATGTGTAATGAATGTAACATTCACAACTATTTCTGTGAAACCCCTACCACTTGCCGTAATGTGTTATTCCACCATCTTTCTACATTTGTAATATTAAAGGAAAAGTATGCCTAATGTAAATGAAGCTCCTGGCATTGGTCCGAGATTGTAAACATTGCAAAAGTTACCTGCCAATATTGAGGTTACTTGGTAATACACAGGCAGTCCTGCCCATGGGAACATCTTTCCCTTTCCAGAGCTGTTGTTCCCTGTGGGAGGTTTGCCGTTAGTTTGTGATTTTACATTCCGTTTCCATTGCCTTTAGCCATTGCTTGGTTTTCTTGTTTAGGATTTTTCATTTCTCTCACTTTTACTAATTTATAAAACAGTCCATCAAAACAGATTCCTAGAAGTGTACGCTTCTTGTCATACCATTTTGGTTATGTTTCTTTTCTATTTGACATTTTACAGTACAGATGGGGATTAATCCCTGTCAGATATACCACATATACACATGCATGTAATGCATGTATGTTTTCTTCATTAAATGTAAGAGAACATTTCACTTAATGGGTTAATATAAATTAGCAGAGGCAGCAACATAATATTACTTTTAATAAAAAGAAGTCATTCTTCCATTCCTATAAACAGTACGTGAATGAAATGTGCTCGTTTGCGGGTTTCTACCGACACAATATAACCATAGCTTCACTTGCAGAACACAACGTGCCAAATCATTCAGCAAAGGTGCACAAATCATAAGCAAGTCATGCTTCTCAACCTTTTGGCTTAATAATTGTGGACAAATCAAAAAGGGGTGAAACGAACTAACAAAGGTCCACAGTCGGGCATTTTTATTTTACTGTGATTCACCCAAAACATGAAATAACAGCAAGTTTGGCATCAGTTTGTACTTTCTGAATGATAAGGAGCATGAAACTGTTAAGTCTGCCAAACCTAAGTGCAGGCGCAACGAAATATGCGAAAAGAAGACCAGCGCGAAGTGGCAGGGGTTTAACCTAAATAATTAAGTGCCCAAGAACTTAACAGTATTATGCACAACACACTCAAAATGCTTTTATTCAGGAATGCAAACAAAATTTAGAATACAACACAGTAAGATGACAAAAAACAGATAGCAGCATATTAAAAGTGAACAGAGGAAAAAACAATTCACAGTGATGATTGTGAGACACTTTGTTTTCCAAAGCCATGCTGACACATACTTCTGAAGAGTGTCAAGAACCACTTTTAATAACAGTTGCTAGGTGATGATTTTGTGAATATCTTTCATATAATACAGAAAAAAGCCTTCAAATTACTGTCTGTAGAACCAGTGTGTCAGTTAAGTGTACCTATTTCATAGCTCTGTTAACTAAAATATGACCAGACTGAGCTATAAAGTGCTGAGATTTACTAAATCCTGTTTTAGGGATGATGCCAATATTCTGAAAAATAAAAAAGTAATATAAAGCTGAGTAGATTGTCCAGGAGGATAGTTGTAATAGCTTGGCATGTTTTAAATTAAACTGCTGTGCTAGACAATATAATTTCAGATATAAAATGTTTTCACAGAGTCAACAGCATAAATATCAGCAATAAATGCAAATAAAAATGAGAATGCATTGTCATGTCCTCATGAGAGGAAGATGTAAATATGCATTTACATAGTTAGCAGTTTCTTATTGCAAACAGCAGAGCTGACACAAAACCACAAATGCAGTGTCAAAATTGTTTTGTTAAAGTATCATTTCTCTGTAGGGGTCATTTTGTAAAGAATACAATTTCAAATTGATTTTATTAGGGCTGACTGGCTTGTTTTATACTGATGCAGAATTTTCTTTTCTCCCACAATAGCTACTATTACCCAGTCCTCCCTAATTTTCCTTATATCTTTCTATCTCTCTCTCTCTATATATATATATATATATATATATATATATATATATATATATGTGGGTCTACTTTACATAATCGAAATGCCACTTACTCAACTTTCATAATGCTGAAAAGACAGCCAACAACCTCATTTCAATGACTTCCCAGAGCACCGACTGGAAAATCCAGGTAAGTAATCACTTAGAAATGTTCCACAGTTGTGGGCCTTTGTCCTACTTTTGCTTATGGTTTTGTATAGATTTCTTACTGTAAGAGGTTGAGAGGTCTGGCAGTGTTTCTCCTTTTCCAAAGAAAAATGGCTATGAATCAAACACAAATACAGCATACTATTATATTCATTTATATTCAAGCTATTACTACTGGGCTCTTTCCTACCTCTTGCAGCTAAACTCCTCCTCCTCCCCCTCATTGAATTCATGAACTTCTACCACACTGTACCACCTCTGCAAGCTCCACAAAACAAACTACAGACCAAATTCTGGGAATTGCTACTTGTTTTTGTTTGTCTTTCGGCTTTTCCCAGTTAGGGGTCGCCACAGCGGAACTCCAGTCCGCTAATGATTGGCAGTAGATTTTGATGAACGCCGAGCTGCCAGCTTGACATTCAACCAAGGCACGCCCATTTACGCATGTCTTTCGAATGCCCACCCAACTGCAGGGAGGACATGCAGACTCCACACTGAAGGCAGTCCCCACACTCCTGCCGAGAATCGAACGAGAGAACCTCTTGCTGTGAGGCAACAAGGCTACCACTGCACCACCACGGAACAGGAATTGCTACTAAACAACCTAAATGAAGAATCCTTCTTCCCCACCTTCGGAGTACAACTTAGAGCAATGCCTCAATAACAAAGCTGAATGCAGATAGATTATTTGCTGCCAGTCACATTACCTAATCTCTCTCTGTTTCAACTATCACTTCTTTATTTCATACTTTCTTTGTTTTTAACTTCTTTGCCAGAATTTTATCTTGTAGCAAGTTACTCTAATATTTTATTCGTAATGGTGTTCACATATTTTTTCCACTATCAGATATAAATATTTTTGTAAGTATTCCAGCAACCGTATACTGTAAAAAAGCTTTTTTT